>NC_053166.1:13505990-13692709 GCF_016835505.1 Polypterus senegalus
GAATTCGCCAGTACACGTGGGTGAAGGGTTGGGGCTCGATCTCCATGGCGAGACTAGATAGAGTGTATTGCTTGAATCACCACAGCAATCTTATAGCGAACTGCTCCATTCATCCTTCTGGCTTCTCTGATCACAGTCTTGTCCTTCTCAAAGTTTCACTTCCATTTCGATCTTCCTTTCCGTCATACTGGCACTTCAACAACAGCCTACTGAAAGATCTCCGTTTCATTGAAGTTTTTGAATTCTTCTGGAAGAGGTGGAGGTTGACGACAAGTTCCTTTTCATCTCGGCAGTGGTGGGACTGTTCAAAACTCAGATCAAAGTGCTGTGTCAGCAATACACGCAGAATGCAACTCAGAATATGAGGAAGGCAATGGCAGAGTTGGAGGAGGACATCTTAGAGCTTTCTTCGTCTTTAGACAGCTCTTTTAACGATGGCGTCTTTGAAAATCTAAAACAAAAAAACAAGATCTCATGGACTTATTGGACAGACGGGTGCATGGTGCTCTTGTGCGCTCAAGAATTCAGGAGTTGGTCGAAATGGATTCTCCTTCTCAATTTTTTTTTGGACTTGAAAAGAAAAGATCACAGAGTAAAGTGATTCACGCTCTGAAAAATGAGGATGGGCGCATCATCGAGGAGCCTGAGGCCATCAGAGCTATTGCTCATGATTTTTATAAAAAGCTGTTCTGTGCCGAAACAACAGAAGATTCTTCTGAGACCAGGAGCCTCCTAGACAACCTGCCACAAATCCCCAAAACGGAAAAAGAGCTTCTGGATACAACCCTCAGCTTACAGGACTTGACTACGGCCCTCAGCGAACTAAATACAGGAAAGTCACCTGGCATAGACGGCCTGACGGTCGAGTTTTTTAAGACATTCTGGAATTTATTAGGTGCGGATTTATTGGCAGTCTTCGGAGAGAGCATAATGAACAATGAACTGCCATTATCCTGTCGGCGGGCTGTTATTGCTCTGCTCCCAAAAAAAGGAGATTTGTCCGACCTCAAGAACTGGCGTCCTGTTAGCCTTTTATGTACGGATTATAAGATTCTGTCCAGGGCTCTGGCTACTCGCCTGCGTAGAGTAATGGGGTGTGTCATCAGGTCAGATCAGACCTACTGTGTGCCAGACCGCTCCATCTTTGACAATATATTTCTGGTGCGAGACCTGATTACGACTTCAAAGCTTCTCGGTTTAAAGGCAGGAATGATCTCATTGGATCAAGAAAAAGCTTTTGACAGAGTGGATCACCAATATCTGTTCAGAGTCCTACAAGCTTTTGGGTTTGGGTCCTCCTTCTCCAAATACATTGGAATGCTTTACTCAAATATATATGGCGTTCTGAAGATTAACGGTGCCACAACAGCCCCTTTCTCTGTCACCAGGGGTATTCGCCAGGGCTGCCCACTCTCAGGGATGCTCTACTCTCTGTCAATTGAGCCCCTCCTAGAGCAGCTCAGGCGTCGTCTTTCTGGTCTCAGCATCCCAGTTTGCCCCACTGCTTGTTTTAAGGTCGTTGCCTACGCAGATGATATTACTGTCTTTGTGTCTTCTACATCTGAGGTAAACACTTTAGTCAACTGCTTAGACGTTTTTCAAAAACTGACGTCAGCGAAAGTCAATTGGCTCAAGAGCAATGCTTTCTTGCTGGGTGACTGGGGACTCGTCTCCTCCAGCTCTTCCTGAGACCCTCCAATGGAATAGAAACGTGTTTAAGTACCTGGGGGTGTATTTAGGCACAGATGGCACTGCTGTAGAAAATTGGGTGGGGTGGACAGATCTGATCCAAGCAAGGCTGAACCGTTGGAAGTGGCTTCTGAGGGACATTTCATGTAGAGGCAGGGTGTTAATCCTGAATAACTTGATTGCCTCCATGTTTTGGCACAAGCTCAGGTGTGCTGATCCACCAGTAGCTCTGATCAAATCCTGTACAGACGATCATCCTTGACTTTTTTTGGGACAGTCTACACTGGGTCCAGAGAGGTGTGCTGCACCTACCAGTGGCAGAAGGAGGGCAGGGACTGATTGACGTCAGAAGTAAAATCGAGGCCTTCAGGCTCCAGACGCTGCAGAGGCTGTTCTATGGTCCAGACGGCCTGCCTTGGAGAGACCTGGCGTTTGTAATTTTACACAAAGTGAGCGAGTTAAAATTTGACAAACAGCTACTCCTCTTAGACGTCTCCAAACTAACTTTATCAGTTTTGCCAAAATTCTATCAGTCAATGTTGCTTACTTGGCATAGTAAACTTATGAGATCTCGTTTTGTTTTTGGCAATCTTCATTGTTTTTTAGAGGAACCTCTGATTAGGAATAATGTGTTGAACTCTCCTCTGCTTTTCTCTTGTCACTTCACCTCAATCCTTATTAAAAGTGGAATCACGAAGATTGGCCATCTTTTAAATAACCACACTAGCACATGGCACACCGCAGCACACCTCACATCGGTCCTGGGCGTGAGGTCTGAACGCCTTGTACACCACTTTCTGTGCCAGTTTAAGGAGGCCTTGGTGAACTTAGGCGCAGGGTCACTGTGCCAGAGCGCTCTCCGACAATCCGATCTTCAACTCAGATATCACAGAACTCGTCATCCAAGTCAAACCCAACGTCACAGACTGCACTGACCGCCAGGCTCCATTCTGAAAGTTGGCAACTTAATAGACAAGCAGTTTGACACGATGGGAAAAAATGAGCTCTACCAGGTGTGTGTTAAGGTGACTTTTTATAAATTTCTTAGAGACTTGCCAGACACACGCTGGAGACAAGAACTGCATGTTGGAGTGAATGAAACTCCAGCGTGGAGAACTTTTTTAAACAACCACTGCAAAAAGAATTGGCGACCTGCAATGGAGGATTCTTCATGGGGCTCTCGCCACCAACTCCTTTTTATCGGTTATTTCACCAGGAACATCAGATTGTTGTCCGTTTTGTCAACAGCAGAGACTGTTTTCATCTTTTTGTTAACTGCAAACGGCTCGAACCATTTTTTATATTTCTCAAGATACTTTTGGATAGAATAGGACTGTCATTGTCAACTGTTGGATTTATTTTTGGTATTAAGTATACTCAGAGACAGAGAAACAAGTGTGTGCTGGGAAATTATCTACTGGGCCAAGCAAAACTGTCAATCCTCAAAACCAGGAGGAACAGAGAAAAAAACTCAAAGACCACTGATGTGCTCCTGATGTTTAAAGTGCTGGTGAAGTGCCGGTTGAAGCTGGAGTTCACTTACCATCAACTCATTGGAGACATGCAGACCTTCTGTGATTTATGGGGGCTTGGGGGGGCTTTGTGTTCTGTTGAGAAGGGCAAGCTGGTGACTGGGTGGTGACTTCTTTAAATGTCCTTCAAAATATTTAAATACTGGATGATTGAAAGCTCAGAATAGGAGACTCCTGGGGAATACAATGCTGTGTGTATAATGGAGAGCGATGTACGGAGTAGGAGACAGTACAGGGGGAGTGATGGTGGAGTAAACTGATTATGAATTGTGTGTTTATTATGGACAATTATTTATTATTTATGTGTGAATCAGGAGGCATGTATAAGGGAATAGTGGGTTAATGAACAAATTATGAATTACTTATTTAATATGGAAATTCTGTACTTTATGTGTGGAGTAAGAAGTGTGCACGGGGCAATAGTAGTGGAGTAATGCAACATATTTATTAACTGCATACTACTGCTGTGTTCAATTTTTTTTTTTTTTTTTGTTGCACGAAGTAAAGTTTAATTTTTAATATTAAAATAATCTATTAATATGCAGAGTGGGAGGAGTGTAAAGGGGGAGTAATGGTGGTCTTTGTGTTATAATGAATTACCATTATTTTATTATTTATGTGCGGAGTAGGAGGAGTGTAAAGGGGGAGTAGTGGTGGTCTTTGTATTATAATGAATTGTCAACTTTTTGATTATATTTATGAGTGGAGTAGGAGGAGTGTAAAGGGGGAGCAGTGGTGGTTGTGTGATACAGACTTTTTTGTTAATATCCTGAATATTGGGATTGTTTGTCTTATGACTGTATTTTTGTTATTGTTCATAATAAAGGTCATTTTAAAAATAAAAATAAAAAATATCTATCTATCTATCTATCTATCTATCTATCTATCTATCTATCTATCTATCTATCTATTATATAGTGCCTTTCATATCTATCTATCTATCTATCTATCTATCTATCTATCTATCTATCTATCTATCTATCATATAGTGCCATTCATATCTATCTATCTATCTATCTATTATATAGTGCCTTTCATATCTATCTATCTATCTATCTATCTATCTATCTATCTATCTATCTATCTATCTATCTATTATATAGTGCCATTCATATCTATCTATTTATCTATCTATTATATAGTGCCTTTCATATCTATCTATCTATCTATCTATCTATCTATCTATCTATCTATCTATCTATCTATCTAGGGGACATTTATCTGCTTCATAAAGCTCACTGTAAAAGTACTGAGTGTGAAAGGCACTTTATTAAATTTGTTATTACAGTATACTGCCTCTTTTATACCTCTATGGGACTTTTGTCTGCTTTGTGAAGCCCCAAGTAAAAGTGCTTAGAGTGAAAGGCGCTATAAGAAATCTTCCATTGCTGTATAACTACTACATTTACAGTATATCTAAGAGACATTTGTCTGCTTTATAAAGCTCACAGTAAAAGTACTCAGCGTGAAAGGCGCTTTATAAAATTTGTCATTACAATATATTGCCTCTTTTCTACCTATGGAACTTTTCTCTGCTGTTTAAAGCCTCAAGTAAAAGTACTCAGTGTGAAAGGTGCTATATAAAATCTTCCATTGCTGTATAACTGATTCATGTAAACCTATGGGTATACCTGCCTATCTATAGGTATATCTTATTTTATTCCCATGTAGGCTTTTTAAAGCCACACTTGATAGTGTTCACTGTAAAAGGCGCTATATAAAATCTGCCGTTACTGTATAACCGCCTCCTTTATAGCTGTAGGATATTCGTCTGCTTTTCAAAGCCCCATGTGATAATGCTCAGTGTGAAAGGTGCTGTATAAAGTCTGCCATTTCTAAATAAGGGTGGCACGGTGGCGCAGTGGGTTTGCTTCCTGGGTCTGACCTGCGTGGAGTTTGCATGTTCTCCCCGTGTCTGCGTGGGTTTCCTCCCACAGTCCAAAGACATGCAGGTTAGGTGCATTGGTGATTCTAAATTGTCCCTAGTGTGTGTGTGTGTGTGTGTGTGTGTGTGTGTGTGCACCCTGCGGTGGGTTGGCACCCTGCCCGGGGTTTGTTTCCTGCCTTGTGCCCTGTGTTGGCTAGGATCGGCTCCAGCAGACCCCTGTGACCCTGTAGTTAGGATATAGTGGGTTGGATAATGGATGGATGGATTTCTGAATAATTGATTCCTTTATACCTATTGGACATGTTTGTTTTTCTTATTTCTCCTTCTGGTGTGAATTTAAGAGGGAATCTGCTGTTTGTCATAATATAATAATTTTTTAAAAATGTATTTATTGAGCTTATGTAAAAGACCAAATCCTCCCCCAGGGGGGAAACTACATTTCTATCTGTCTTTTGGACATTTGCCTGCCTTGTTAAGCCCCAAATGAAAGTGCCCACTGCCAAAGATGCAATATAAAATCTGCCATTACTGTATACTGTACTTGTTTTGTCTTCTTTGTAAAGCCCCATGTGTTGGTGCTCACTGTGAAAAGGTGCTATATAAAATACAGACTAACTAGTTGTGCTACCCATCTAAGATGAGTTGAAGTCTACATAATCAATGCAGATCTCAGTGCATTCAGAATTATTGCTTGCAGCACACCATCTTTTGGAATAATTTTGTAATGCATGTAGTAATAAACTACATAGCAATTTTCATTCCAACAGATGGTGCAACACAAACCTTAGCACTGTTTTTTACAAATCTCATTCTGAATGGCATAGCCACCGGATGGACACACAGATACACAGAAACACACAGACACTTGGATAGTGAGAGTTCCCTTCAACAGCCTGCATGGCACCCACTGCTGGTTCTCAGCTTGCACCCAGTATAGATGGACTGGGCCAAATCGGATAAGTCGAACCGAAAATAGATGACTGCATGGAAAGACAAATCAATGTGATGTGATGAAAGACAAAGAAAACCTCTGAGTAATGGACGTCTAGCCTTGTAAAGTGAGATTTGGAGCCGGTGCTCAATAACCACATTGAGCATGAAGCCCTATCGCTTGTCCAAACCACTGTTTCTTATCTTTCTGATTCTCCCTCATTTTCTTGTAAAGCAGCCTCTGCTGTTTCCTGATTGGTGGTTTTGTGTGGGCTTCTTCTATTGCTTGTCGGGGTAAATGAAAAAAGCCGACATACCAGAGTAAAGCACAATATGGCGTCACCTGTTTGTGGCATCCCTGTCATCATTTAACTTGTAATTTATGGAGCCTTTGTGAGAGAAATAGTAAAAAGAAACAACTAAAGTTTATAAAAGAGAGTTAAGGGGGGAAGGAGCCAGTTACTGATTGGGAAGGAGCTGTCCGAATGGAGGATCACCACGAGATGAGGCCACTAAAAGGAGGACTTCTGCACCAACCCTATATTTGCCTTCATCCCAGTCCTGCCAACAGAGTATTCATAGATAGATAGATAGATAGATAGACATGAAAGTCACTATATTATAGATAGATAGATAGATAGATAGATCGATAGACATGAAAGTCACAATATGATAGATAGATAGATAGATAGATAGATAGATAGATCGATAGACATGAAAGTCACTATATTATAGATAGATAGATAGATAGATAGATAAGTCATCTATGATGCTTGAATGAAGGCGAGTGCCCCAGCTGTCTGCTAGACTCACTGTGGCGATTTCCTTTTTCACTTCAACCATCAATACTACATCCTTCCTCTTAAGGTTCTTTGCTTCCACACTCTTCTTGGATGCCGTGGTTAATAGACAAGGGTTATATATGTGGTGAAACACACCAAAAATAAAGCAAAAAAAGCACCAAAAACAGGTGTAACGCAATAGATGCGTTTACAGTGAGAGCGAGAGATGACTTGGGCGCACAACAGATGACGTTTATGCTCTCTGCATAAGTGCGATCAGTTACTGCAGTTTTTTCACTACATGTGCAGATGGAATGTAGAAGCTGCAAATCAAATTTCTCTTAAATTTAGTGTTCGAACTCTGGAACATTTGAAGTTAGCATTGTTCGAAGTACGATGTACTACTGTACTAACTGTACGCTACATTTTCTAAACTAAGAATAAATAAATACCAGGATACAAAGACAGAATTCAGAAGAAAAATTCACAAAGATACATAATGGTCTCCCTCATTTGCTTATATGATAAATTTTGCGCTGCCACCACCACCACCACCTGATCAAAGTCCTGTGATGCTTGAATGAAGGGCGAGTGCCCCAGCTGTCCGTGGGACCCACTGAGGTCATTCCTCGGTGGCAAAGCCTGGAAGCAGTGAGGAACGACTTAAGGACACTTATGGGAGGTACAATGCCCAGTAAGGGATGGGTGGTCTTTTGACCGTGGAACCCCTGCAGATTTAGTTTTGTCTCCAACTTCACTGTTTTTTTTATGTTTTTTCGGGCCCTCTTGGCCAATTGACATCCATTGTACTAATCAAAAATGTATATAAAAACTCCATCGTTCAACTAATTACATATCTATTTTAGGTAAGCTCATTTTAATTATTTTTTATTAGATAGATAGATAGATAGATAGATAGATAGATAGATAGATAGATAGATAGATAGATAGATACTTTATTAATCCCAAGGGGAAATTCACATTATTAGTTATTCATTATTATTCTTGCCTAATTTACCTTCCTTATCTTTTCTTGTAACTATCTCTTTGACAATTTGTGAAGCACTTTGAGCTACATTTTCATGTAGATATGCTATAGAAATAAATGTTGCTGTTGTTGTTGTAACTGCTGGCCTCCTTAGCATTACTTCCAGCCACATTTCCTACCTGACGCCAAATATTATATTATACCTGAATTGGATAAGAATTAGGACCCGCGAAAAAGGAAGAGCTCAGTTACCCATTCTTGTCCTGAGCAATCCACCAGTTGGGATCCGACTGGTCTGTCACAATGTACTCCTCTTGTCTATGCAGCATCAGGTCACTGGCACCTTGAGGAATAAAGTCGTAAAGAGCAACCACCACCATCGATCCTGGGTCAGAAAACTGTCTCTGTAAAGAGCCATAAACAGAAAAGAGAGAAAAGCAAAGCCATGATGAGTTGATTAACTTCAAGCTGATTGGCTATTGCATCAAGGAAATTCAATCAATGCAAATTAAGCAGAGGCGGGGCCTTGTGGCGTGTCCCGCGTCCAATGAATTTGTTACTTGTATGTGCTAATCAACACTCACCATGTCTCCAGTCTGTAGCACCATGATTAAAGACCATTACTACCTCACCTCAAAACTTTTGTCTTCCTAACCTTAAAATGTATGTCTTCCTTATCAGAAATAATTAACAATCCACTTTATGGTTGAAGGGTTTAGGTACTGAAACCCACAAAGGAAGGCACAAAGTAACAAAGGTGAATGGCAAATCCATGCTCATATGAGACTTTCAATAAAAATGTACTGTTCTGGCAGATATTATTGATAATGTATTATATGTAAAGACACACACACACACATTGTCACACACATGCACATAGGGGACAGCTAAAAGGCTCTAGTGATTGTAATTCTACCACCACTCCAGGGGTTGGCGCTGTGTCCTAATGCAGTGGTTCTCAAACTGTGGGGCGGGCCCCACTAGGGGGACGCAAAGTAACAAAAAGGTGGGCATGAAGATGTGAAAAAAAAGAAGAATCAAAAATATGAAAAATACATCTATTGAAACTAAAACAAATTAACTTAAACTACATTGTGATACTAGACTTAGATAAATGTTAAAAAAGTTAAGTAGGTATAATAAAATATGCATCTATGATATATCATTAATTAAAAAAGAACTAATTGGTATTAGTGGGCTCCTTTCAAAAAAACGTTAGGGGGGAGCGATTAAAACTGTTATGAAAACTCCGGTCGCAAATACTTAAAGGTGGAGAAATGCCGATCTAATGCCTTTTCCTCTTTCTCCCTCTGCAAACCTCTGCAAGATGATCGATGGCTAGAACACCCCTGATGTCACTTCTGGTGTTTCTCCACCTGGATTCCCTACTTGCCAAAAAGACTGAAAACCAGAAGTTCCCCCATCTTTGTCAGTTCTGTTGCGAACTCACGTCTCTGCAATCATTGCATATATATATATTTTTGTTTTTCTGCAAACCAATTATATGGGGCACCCCAACTCTTTATCATTGTCATCTCATTCTCAAATATAAACTGCTCAAACAAAATTAAAGGAACACTTTGAAAACACATCAGATGTCAATGGGAAAAAAAATCCTGCTGGCTCTCTCTACTGATATGGACTGGTATTGGTAATGTGTTAGGAACGAAAGGATGGCACATCGTTTGATGGAAATGAAAATGATCAACCTACAGAGAGCTGAATTCAAAGACACCCTAAAAATCAAAGTGAAAAAAATGATGCGACAGGAAGGCTAGTACATTTTTGCTGAAATTTCAATGCAGTAACTCCAAATGAGTCCAAATGAGATGACGGATGGTGTCCCGGGGGCTCTCCTCCCAGATCTAGACCAGGGCATCACTGAGCTCCTGGACAGTCTGAGGTGTCAGATGGCCCGAAACATAATGTCCCACCCTGAGGTGTTCTATTGGATTTAGGTCAGGCGAGTGAGCCAGTCAATGTTATCAGTCCTGTCATCCTCTCGCCACATGAGGCCGGGCATTGTCGTGCACCAGGAGGAACCCAGGAGCCACTGCACCAGCATAGGTCCTGACCATGGGTCCAAGGATTTCATCCTGATACCTAATGGCAGTGAAAGTGCCATTGTCTAGCTTGTAGAGGTCTGTGTGTCCCAAAATGGATATGCCTTCCCAGACCCTCACTGACCCACCACCAAACCGCTCATGCTGAATGATGTTACAGGTAGCGTAATGTTCTCCACGCCTTCTGCAGACCCTTTCACGTCTGTCACATGTGTTCAGGGTGAACCTGCTCTCATCCGTGAAAAGCACAGGGCGCCAGTGATGGACCTGCCAATTCCTGGATTCTATGGCAAATGCCAATCGAGCTCCATGGTGAACACTAGAGGATGTTGGGCCCTCAGGCCACCCTCATGAAGTCTATTTCTGATTGTTTGGTCAGAGACATTCACACCAGTGACCTGCCTGCCAGCTGGAGGTCATTTTGTAGGCTCTGCCAGTGCTCATCCTGTTCCTCCTTGCCCAAAGGAGCAGATACCGGTGGGACCAGATGATGGGTTAAGGACCTTCTACAGTACGAGGGGGCCTGTCCAGCTCTCCTAGAGTAACTAACTGCCTGTCTGTCTCCTAGGATCTCCTGCATGCCCTTGAGACTGTGCTGAGAGACACAGCAAACCTTCTGGCAATGGGAGGCACATATTGATGTGCCATCCTGGAGAAGTTGGACTACCTGTGCCAGCTCTGTAGGGTCCAGGTATGGTCTTGTGCTACCAGTAGTGACACTGACCATAGCCAAATGCAAAACGAGTAACAAAACAGATGAGGAGTGAAAAATGTCAGTGGCCTCCCTCCATCTGTTAAACCATTCATTCCTGTTTTGGTGGTCGTCTCGTTGTTACCCCTCTAGTGCACCAAAGCAGCTGAAACAGATGAAAAAGACCATCTGCTACTTCACTGACCAGATCAATAGCCCACAAGTGTCATTGACTTGATGCTATACTCTCATTAAAAAGTGGCCCTTTCATTTTTTTGAGCAGTTTATATTTATATTGCACATATAGGCATTTTTATGTCATAGATGGTCTTTAGTTTGTAGTAAATAGAGAGCATGGACAGCATACTTACACGGTTGTCTTTTGGTGTTGGTGGCAATGGCTTCTTAGAGCCTGTAAAATAGAACATAACATAGAATGTAATATAACATAGCATTAACAATCCTGTTTCATTCAATTCAGGGTCACAGATGGCAGGAGTCTAACCCAGCAGTTCTGGTTACAAGGCTTTAATCGACCCTACACAGGGCGCCAGTCTTGCACAGAGTCAAACTGGCTGATTTAGTGTTACAAACTGCACTAGCATACGGTGGATATAAAAAAGTGTTTCTTAACCTGTGGGGTGCGGGGGGTGTAAAAAAAATGGAAACCAAAGTAGAAGCTATTTATTGAAACAAACTTGTTTATTGCAACTATTTATGGTAGAAAAATCACACAGAGTATGTCGATATCGGCTCGTGTAAATGACCGCAAAATCATTCCGCTCCTAGGGGATGTAATGAGGGAGAATACCGGAAGTGTGGAGAAACTATGAGGAAATAACGGAAAGTAAACGCTGATCTCTAAAATCCATCCATCCATCCATTATCCATCCCGCTATATCCTAACTACAGGGTCACGGGGGTCTGCTGGAGCCAACACAGGGCGCAAGGCAGAAAACAAACCCCAGGCAGGACGCCAGCCCACCGCAGGATCTCTAAAATGGTAATCTTTAAAATTGTTGCACCCTTGGTAAATGGAACGAGGTACGCAATAGATTTGTATGTTGTTTCATTTATTTACTTATTCTTTGTAAAATGTTAAAAAAAAAGTATGTTTATATTTTTTGTTTGTCATTTTCACGGTGCTTGTGATGACATAACAATGTTAATAAAGAATACAAAGTTGAGAACATTAGGACACTCTAGATGAGAACAGGCCATTCAGCCCAACAAAGCCCACCAGTCCTATCCACTTATTTCTTGCAAAAAAAACATCAAGTCGAGTTTTGAAAGTCCATAACGTCTGACTGTCTACTACACTACTTGGTCGCTTATTCCAAGTGTCTATTGTTCTTTGTGTAAAGAAAAACTTCCTAATGATTGTGTGAAATTTACACTTCACAAGTTTCCAACTGTGTCTCCGTGTTCTTGATGAACTCATTCTAAAGTCACCGTCTCGACCCACTGCACTAATTCCCTTCATAATTTTAAACACTTCAGTCAGGTCTCCTCTTAATCTTCTTTGAAGGCTCAGCTGTTTTAATCTTTCCTCATAACTCAATCCCTGTAGCTCTGGAATCAGCCTAGTCGCTCTTCTCTGGACCTTAGCCCTGTTATGTCCTTTTTGTAGACCAAAACTGCACCCAGTACTCCAGATGAGGCCTCACCAGTGTGTTATAAAGCTTGAGCAGAACCTCCTGTGACTTGTACTCCACACATCAAGGCGCTATATAACCTGACATTCTGTTAGCCTTTTTAATGGCTTCTGAACACTGTCTGGAAGTCGATAGCTTAGAGTCCACCATGACTCCTAAATCCTTCTCATAAGGTGGACTCTCGATTTTCTTTTTTTTTTTTTTTTTTAATTTATTTATTAATTTTATTACAATCAATACATAGCAATCAAGTTTTTACAAAAAAAAAAAAAAAGAATTATGCTAAGAACAGATCGATCCCCACCCTTGAGAGAGAGAGCAAGCCAAACGGTGTAAAATTTAAGGCTTTTAAAAATACCTAAATCAACAAATTCTCTGTGCTTTATAAAATCATTTCAAAATATTACTCGACTCTCGATTTTCTGACCCCCATTGTGTATTCACACCTAATATTTTTACTTCTTATGTGTAATACTTTACATTTACTGACATTAAATTTCATCTGCCACAAATCTGCCCAAGCCTGTATGCTATCCATGTCCTTCTGTAATGATATAAATTTCCAAATTATCTGGTAATCCACCTATCTTGGTGTCATCTACAAACCTAACCAGCTTGTTACTTATATTCTGATCTAAATCATTTATATATATATATATATATATATATATATATATATATATATTAAAATAGCAGCGGCCCCAGCACTGACCCCTTCTGGTCACCACTCTTAACATCGGCCAGTTCTGATGAGGTTCCTCGCATCATCACCCTCTGCTTCCTGTGTCTGAGCCAATTCTGCACCCATCTACACACACCACCCTGAACTCCTACTTCTTTTAGTTTGATGCCCAACCTCTCATGTGGCACCTTATCAGATGTTCTAGTGGCGTCACTTGTCATTTCCAGACTCATCTCGACATGTGGATAGGTAGGCCTGTTCACCCGTAAGCAAACACCATAATCCAAGTTCATTCCTCTCTCTTACCGTTACTTCTGTAATCGCTAATATGTTATTGTATTTAGAAATAAGAAGTGATAGTATTCTTTTGAGTATTTATAAAATTTGTAATTGAACTTTTATTATTATAGAATGGAATAATTTAAAATGTGGAATTATTAAACTTACTAAAAAACTTCCGAAGAAATGCTTGAATTTTACGTATATTTTATCACATGGATTTAAATCTGAAATGGGTCACATGTGTGACTGTATATTTTGATGATAAAAAAATATTAGCAGTGTTCCAGTCTGATCCAAACTTGAGCACTTCTGCCAATAGGGCATTCCCAAATTAAAATTTAGTGCTATTGGGTGGTAAGCGATCCTGGGTCCTCCCTGTTTGGAGTTTGCATGTTCTCCCCGTGTCTGTGTGGGTTTCCTCCGGGTGCTCCGGTTTCCTCCCACAGTCCAAAGACATGCAGGTTAGATGCATTGGCGGTCCTAAATTGTCCCTAGTGTGTGCTTGGTGTGTGGGTGTAAGTGTGTGTGGGCCCTGGGGTGTGCTGGTGCCCTCCCTGGGGTTTGTTCCCTGCCTTGCACCCTGTGTTAGCTGGGATTGGCTCCAGCAGACCTCCGTAACCCTGTGTTACGATATAGCAGGATGGACAATGCTAGCTTTGCAAGCTTTCGAGGCAACTCAGGCCCCTTCTTCAGGCAAAATGTAATACAGAAACTGGAGTTCCCAGTGCTTATATACACAGCAGGACAGATACAACATTGGAAAACCTTTAAGGTAGACATCTTAAACTAATGCTAAAATTTAACACATTACAGCATGGTTTGAATAGAGACAAGAGTTTTATGGCCAAATATGAGCATCTCTCGGACTGACACAGACAGTCTGGCTACAGACCACATTGTACTGAAAAACTCATCAGAAACCTCAAAAGACATTCTTGGACAGTTATCTTATCCAAAGATCTTGACCACTCATTGTTCTCCTCTCTTGCTAAATGAATCTTAGCCTGAAGAGAATTTTTACATTTAAGATGTCTCACTTAAAGGTTTTCCCATCTTGCATTTGTCCTAGTGTGTATATAAACACATGGAACTTCAGTCTCTGTATTACATCTCACCTGAAGAAGGGGCCTGAGTTCCCTCAAAAGCTTGCATATTGTAATATTTTTAGTTAGACAATGAAAGGGGTCATTTTACTTGACTTCTCAATATATCCATCCATTATCCAACCCCCTATATCCTAACTACAGGGTCACGGGGGTCTGCTGGAGCCAATCCCAGACAACACAGGGTGCAAGGCAGGAAACAAACCCCAGGCAGGGCGCCAGCCTACCACAGGGCACATACCACGTACACAGTAGGGACAATTTATGATTACCAATGAACCTAATCTGCATGTCTTTGGACTGTGTGAGGAAACCAGAGTACCCGGAGGAAACCCATGCAGACACGTGGAGAACATGTAAACTCCACATAGGGAGGACAAAGCAAACCTGGGTCTCCTAACTGCAAGGCAGCAGCACTACCCACTGCACCACTGTGCCACCCCTTCTCAATATATCCATCCATTATCCAACCCCCTATATCCTAACTATAGGGTCACGGGGGTCTGCTGGAGCCAATCCCAGCCAACACAGGGTGCAAGGCAGGAAACAAACCCCAGGCAGGGCGCCAGCCTACCACAGGGCACATACCAAGTACACAGTAGGGACAATTTAGGGTTGCCAGTGCACCTAACCTGCATGTCTTTGGGCTGTGGGAGGAAACCAGAGTACCTGGAGGAAACCCATGCAGACTCCACACAGAGAGGACGAAGCGAACCCAAGTCTCCTAACTGCAAGGCAGCAGCTCTACCCACTGTGCCACCATGCTGCCTCTTCTCAATACAATATAATTTATTTTTGCATAGCTGTAGTACTAGGGTGTTGTACCATATTAGTCATTATGAATGAGAAGTCAAGCAAAATGACATCTTTTATTGGCTAACTTGAAAGATTACAATATGCAAGCTCTCGATGCAACTCAGGGCCCTTCTACAGGCAAAAGGTAATCATTTTTGTATGGCCCAAAATCACATAAGGAGTGATGCAATGGGTTTTAACAGACCCTGCCTCTTGACAGCCCCACAGCCTTGATTCTCTAAGAAGGCGAGGAAAAACTCCCAAGAAAAACTAGTAGGTTAAAAAAAGGAAGAAACCTTGGGAAAGGCAGTTCAAAGAAAAGACCCCTTTCCAGGTAGGTTGGGCGTGCAGTGGGTGTCAAAAAAAGGGGGTCAATACAACACAATACATAGAACAGGACACGAGTAATCTTCAATACTATACAGTGAGAAGTCAAGCAAAATGACACCTTTTATTGACTAACTAAAAATATTGCATTATGCCAGCTTTCGAGCCAACCCAGGCTCATCTTGCCTGAAGAAGGGGCCTGAGTTACCTCGAATGCTGGCATAATGTAATCTTTTTAGATAGCCAATAAAAGGTGTCACTCTGCTTGACTTCTCACTACATTCATAATGGCTAACATGGAACAACACCCAAGTACTACTCAATACAATAAAATAGTGCAATAATAATAATAATAATAATAATAATAATTATAATAATAATAATTCATTACAAGTATGGAGCAGAATTCAACAAGAGATGATATCACATAATAGGATTTGGATTTGTTCAGCAGTCCTGCAGACCTCGGCCATCAAGCTGCCTCCCACTATTGGTCATTCCTCAGCTGCCAGAAGAGGGCGATGTCACAGGATAACCACCCTAGTTTTTCAAACAGCCTGAAAGTGCTCTCTGCAAGTCATGGTGGGTCATCGGAAGCTGTACTGGGTCCCAGTATAAAAAGAGCCCATTGCCTTACCTTGACGAATCCAAGTCAGAAGGCAACAACCAACTGGAGGCCATTAGGAGAGGTTTTATGTGATTATTGGCTGAACTTATTTATATACAGTGCTTGGTGGATTAAAAATCCAATTATTTGAACCCATGACAGTGTTGGGTATTTTTGGGTCTGGGGTTTTGGGCTCAGTGGCGCACCTTACTGGTTACACTATATTTGACCAAAGCCTATAATTTTGCAATATTTTTGATAAGGCGTTTTCCCTATGAGTTTCAGTACGATGCAGGCCCTGGACCACTATTTGCGTGTGTTGTGTTCCCACCACACAACATGAGGACAGGTAACCTTTATGCAAAAATGTGTGACGTGCAGAAAATAATGATGCCGTTTGAAGTGCGGCACGATCAACGACTTACGGGGGTCCACTGCACTTTATTGCTTCAAATCGATTCTGACTTCATGGTGGTGGTGGTGGGGGGCTTATTGCTTTGATGCAGTGCGTGGAGAGGCACACCACGGAGGTGGCTATAAAGACTGTTTCAGCACAAAGGGCACTGCTCCATCTTCACTGGTAACTCTCCAAAGTCCAAACAACTAATAGATTTATAAGATGGCGTGAATCCTTATGGTCATCCAATCAGCACAATTCATCACCAAAGCCCCACCCATGATAGTTCCTGGTTGAACGAAAAGTACAAACGTACCAGAAACAACCTACCAGGAGTTAAAAAGGTCCTGAGCTCCTGCAGTGGGAATGCTAAACATTCCTGGTTCCTAAACAAAAGTTCCTGTGGTGGAAAAGCACCCAAGGACTTCTGATTAAGAATCGGTAAAGGAAACAAATGCATCGTTCAGAAAAGTATTTTTTTACAATTTATGACCATCCACACACCAATGAAATAACAACATACCGTTTTTGGTTGGGTCGTATTCCACACAGCCGGCGGCCAGCTTTTCAGTCTGAGAACAGCATCTCCATCTTCCATCCACCCAAAAATTTGGATGGTACTTGTTAAGAAGATTATTGTGTTTTGTTTCTTAAAAAAAATGAAAAAAACTTGTTATTTTTATAATCAAAGGATGCCTTACAATTGTTCCAGTAAGTTTAAAAAACAAAATAAAAGTAAAAGGGACACACAGGGGTGAGCACGGAACTCTGAGGCCTACACACAAGTGGCCTCTGTGCACCCCTTCCTCTCGAAAACAAACTTTTCATTACAAGCTTCAAGGGAGCCCCAGTGGGTCATGGGTAATCATTACCATTTTTCCCCCCACTATGACACCCATGGACATCTCTCTCTCTCTTTCTCTATCTATCTTGCCTACTACTCTAAAATATCTATCTATCTATCTATCTATCTATCTATCTATCTATCTATCTATCTATCTATCATATAGTGCATTTCACTCTATCTATCTATCTATCTATCTATCTATCTATCTATCTATCTATCTATCTATCTATCTATCTATCTATCTATCTATCTATCTATCTTATCCTGCCTACTATACTAAAATCTATCTATTGTCACTGGTAGGGAAGGAAGTTCCAGGGAAGATAGAGTGCACAGTGCATTACCTCCCCCGGATCACTAGATGACAGCCTCACAGGGTTGCTACGGAGCCACGGATTCCCACAGGGCATATTAGGAATTGCCGTTTGGTGGCTTAGCCCTGTTGGGTTCTAGGGTACCACAAGGGGGTGCTGCAGGAGCTGCGGAGCTCTACTTTGTCAGGCTTCCACCATACCCTGAAGTGCTTCCGGACCACGGTGTTGGGACACTGGAAATACTCTTGAGTGCCTGAATAAAAGGAGCCAGTTGCCCCTACTCAAGGAGCCAGAGTCGGGAGTGAGAAAGACAAAACTTGCCGGAGGAGGAGTGGAGGTGAAGGAAAAAAAAAAGACGAGCAATAGAAAGAAGAAAAGTAAGGAAAGTACTGCATTGTTAAAGTACTGGATTGTACTGAGCTGCTGTGGTAAGTGAAGGAGAACCACTTAATAAACATGTGTGCTGGACTTGTGGCCTGCATCTGTCTGTGTCAGGTTTTGGGTGGCTGGCCACATTATCTATCTATATATTGTTTTGTATATAATACCCTTCCTATACAACACAATACAATACAATTTATTTTTGTATAGCCCAAAATGACATAAGAAGTGCCACAGTGGGCTTTAACAGGCCCTGCCTCTTGACAGCCCCCCAGCCTTGACTCTTTAAGAAGACAAGGAAAAACTCCCAAAAAAAATCTTGTAGGGAAAAAATGGAAGAAACCTTAGGAAAGGCAGTTCAAAGAGAGACCCTTTTCCAGGTAGGTTGGGCGAGCAGTGGGTGTCAAAAGAAGGGGGTCAATACAATACAATACCTATCTATCTATCTATCTATCTATCTATCTATCTATCTATCTATCTATCTATCTATCTATCTATCTATCTATCTATCTATCTATCATATAGTGCCTTTCATATCTATCTATCTATCTATCTATCTATCTATCTATCTATTATATAGTGCCTTTCACATCTATCTATCTATCTATCTATCTATCTATCTATCTATCTATCTATCTATCTATCTATTATATAGTGCCATTCATATTCATTCACCTACTTCCGGTTGAGTGAATGCTGGCGTGACTGATCACCGCTGCTCTCTGGTAACTTTTTAACTTTTTTTCTTTTTTAACTTTTTTACGATTAACTTGCAATCTAATGTACTAAGCAGCTGTTTTCATTTTTATTTCAGGCAGGTTTATTCGTTGAGTTTTATTTTTCAGTCATTTAAAGCTAGACTGATTTCTAGCTTGACTGCTGATTTGGCTGTGTATGGACTATTGTTCGGCCTATCCCTGCCTTGAGACTTACCTGGCTTTGTTCTCCGGACATCCAAGTTGCCTGCGTCTTCGCTTAACCTATGGACCAGTGGGATATTTATTTGGTTCGTGTTTGGTTGGTCCCTCCTGTCGCTCGCTATCCAACCTGCGGTGGGCCTGCTTCAGTACTCAGCTGCCAAGCTACTCCGACTTCGCTTTCACCTGTCTGAGCCTCCGCTGACTGGCCTATATCTACATCTCTCAACCCCGTGGCTCTGGTCTCATGTTAATGTATCGTGAGAAATGGAAAGTCTTGCTGTTGTCTGTTCCTGCCTTCAGTTATTTTGAATCTCTTGTATGTCAATTAAATGGACCTTATTACTACTATTATTGCAACTGTTTACCGGCCCCCTAAACCAAATAATGACTTTCTGAACGACTTTGCTGTTTTCCTTACACACTTATCTACTGTTTCATCAAATATGATACTTCTGGGGGATTTCAATATACATATGGATAATATCAATGTCCCTATTACTGGAGACTTTACATCAGTGGTTCTCAAAATGTGTGTGTGTGGGGGGGGGCGCAAAGTAACAAAAAGGGGGGTGCAAAGATGTGAAAAAAAGAAAACAAGAATCAAAAATATGAAAAATACATCTTTTGAAACCAAAACAAATTAACTTAAACTACATTCTGATACTAGAAAAATAAATGTAGAGTTAGATAAATGTCGATAAAAGTTAAGCAGGTGTTGTGATGTGAGATTTTGCATATAATTTGATAAATGTTTTGTATGTCTTTATTTGTAATATAGGCAAAGCAATGTAATTTAGTGTTACTTTGGTGAGAGGCATTCGTGTTTGCCCCAACTTACGACTAAGTCTGTTTATAATGTTACGACAGGATTTGGGAGATGTGTCTTAACCAGTTTGGAGAGTGTTTCTTTGCTAAAGTATTTCTCTTATCCCCCACACAAAGCCAGGTTAGCTTAACATATGGTCTTGGGGGGGTTGCAGGTGTTAAATGTACTATTTCCCCCATTGGTCTGAGGTATGGCTGTTTGGAATTGGCTTGTCTCAGAGGCCTTTAAGTACCATGATGTCCTATTGGCTGTAGGGGTTGGACAGAAAACCCATAAATTTGCTTGCTCAACCACATTCTCTCTCTTGCTAACCTGTGATGATGTAGAAGTATATTTCTCTTATTAACAAAAGAAGAAGACCATCACACCATGAACTGACAGAACAGCACAATGAAGAGCACAGCATCAGCCATATTGAACAGACATGTGGCTGAAAGCTGAGCACCAATGATGTCTTAACTAGAGACATTTTAAGTAACTACAAGTCAGTGTGCCACCTGAACTACATCTGGCCTCCTCCATGTTGCCATTCCCTCCCGTACCCTTACATCCTCTTCCTCCATCCACTTGACTGTCCCCTTCATCTGTCTTACTTCATTTTAATCGTTATTTAACTTAATCCTGATACTCTATATGTTCAATTTCCTCAAAATAACTATTCATGGTGGCTCTAAAATCGGTACTGACCCCTACTCTCTTTTCTGTTTCTTTTTCTGCCACCACCTACTCAAAGCTTCATGATGCTCCAACAATGATGGACGGATTAAAAGGCAGAAGTCTACGTGACCATCATCATCATCAAGCCCTTCCGTGAGAATCCTAAATCCAAAGAGGACTGTTTCATTTATGTAAGGTAGAATGCCCAGAGGGGACTGGGCGGTCTCATGGTTTGGAATCCCTACAGATTTTATTTTTTCTCCAGCCGTCTGGAGTTTTTTTTTGTTTCTGTCCCCCCTGGCCATTGAACCTTACTCTTATTCGATGTTAATGTTGATTTATTTTGTTTTATAATTGTGTCTTTCATTTTTCTATTCTTTAATATGTAAAGCACTTTGAACTACTGTTTGTATGAAAATGTGCTATAGAAATAAATGTTGTTGTTGTTGTTGTTACCACTATGGGGAGCAGAGCATTCAGTTGCTCTGCTCCCCAGCTCTGGAACTCTCTACCACCTGAGCTTAGAAATACTGAATCATTTTCACTTTTCAAATCTAAACTTAAAACCCATTTGTTCAAGACTGCTTTTTCTCTTTGATTACAATTGCTCTGTCTGATTTTAACTTTTGTATTTTACTTTTGGGTGGCACGGTGGCACAGTAGGTAGCACTGCTGGCTCGCAGTTAGGAGACCTGGGTTCGCTTCCCGGGTCCTCCCTGCGTGGAGTTTGCATGTTCTCCCCGTGTCTGCGTGGGTTTCCTCCCACAGTGCATTGGCAATTCTAAATTGGCGTTTGTGTGTGTGTGCCCTGCAGTGGGCTGGCGCCCTGCCCAGGGTTTGTTTCCTGCCTTGCGCCCTGTGTTGGCTGGGATTGGCTCCAGCAGACCCCCGTGACCCTGTAGTTAGGATATAGCGGGTTGAATAATGGATGGATTTTAATTTTGTTTATAATCTGTGTTTTGTCCATTGTTCGGTGTTTAGAAAGGTGCCTTCAAATAAATAAAATGTATTATTATCATTATTATTATTATCTATCTATCTGTCTATCTATTGTGAAATAAGGCGCTATATAGGTGCCCGACCCAGCACAGATTCACACTGAGGCACGTGTCAAACACACAAGACTTTTATTTTACTTCACCTGTGGGACACGTCTTCCTTGTGAACCCCACTGGCATAACACAGTCCCAAACACTTAATCAAACAACCAACCCTTCTCCTGGCACCACCACTCCTCCCAGGCAACCTCGTCCTCTTCCTCCCGATTCTGGCCCTGAGTGGTGGTTGCCGGCCCTTTTTATAGCCCACCAGGATGTGCTCCAGGTGCTTGATCACCTGCATCTGATTGTGTGTAGAGTTGTCCAGCTGGGCTGTGGAATCCATGCAGCACCCCCTGGCGGCCACCCCAACTCCCCACCCATCTGTTGAGGACTCCATCTCCCATGGAGCCCTGCAGGAGGTTGAGGCACCACCGCTGACCAGGGAGGCTGCCACCAAGCGTCCCCGGGGGAGGTATTCAGTTACCCTTGGTTGCTCCCCTGGAACATATGCAGCAGGGCATCCCGGCCGGACATGGAACCTGGCCGCCTGCCACACTATTATATAGTGCCATTCATATCTATCTGTCTCCTATCTATCTATCCATCCAGTCCCTCTGAGGGATCTGATTGGTCTCTTTGGTGTTGGTTATTGCAATGAAGGAGGAAGTGTGAGTGTGAGATGAACAATGAGGTTTAAAGGCGCATTGAGGTACGCTCCAACAGTTGCTTTCAAAGATGGCAAGTATAAAACCAGACATGAGGTGAGAAAGGTGTGGAGTCTGAAAAGCAAGCTTTACATGAATTTGCCCGAGAGAGAGAGCACCAGTTAAGAGACACACTTGAATCTCGAGGAAAGGCGCTGAAGGTACATGTAGGGCAAGAGATAGCAAATATTTTTTTAAATCTCTTCTATTACCTGTCTTTGACAAGTACTGTGGATAATATATATATATATAATACAGTAAATAAACAGGAAAACAAGATATAAATCTAGAGACTCAGCAATTTAGCTGTATAGAGTTAATCAGGTTTACATTGTGAAATATTAATTACAGAATCATTCAGAAAGACATTACCTTCTTTCAGGGCCCATACCCACTTCTGCTGCGTGTCTTTATCTGGTGCAAAAACATATAAGCAGTAATTGTCGTGGACAACCTAAAATCAGATGGCAAAGTTATTACAGTCTGAGAAAGATTAATGGCTATTAAAGATGTGTTAATTGGTAATTCAGGATATTTTAAGCACTAACAACATTTCTTTTCTAAGAAAATGCATCTGAAACAAAGTCATATGACTAATCAGTCATCCTACGTATGCACTAGCAATTACGTCGATAAAAATTCATTTCATTCAAAGCTAAAAGTTGCTAAAAGTCTTATCTGATAAACATGAACTGTCACTTTGTTGCGCTGGCTGGCTGTATATATTCCCCCCTGTCAAATCAGACCTGACTAATAAGAAAACCTCCACTGAAAGTTAAACCTTTGCTTGTGCGTCAGTTGGTAAATATTTTCAAAAATGCAATCTTTCTGTTCTTGTTCAAGCACAGGTTAAAAAAGAAATGTCAGTTAAAACATGCAGACTCCACGCAGGGAGGACCTGGAAAGCAAACCCGGGTCTCCTAACTGTGAGGCAGCAGTGCTACCCACTGCGCCACCGTTCCGCCACACGCTTCATCCATTTAAAGATAAATTTGGTATTTTTCAAATCAAAGTTATTTCTGCACAATCATGGTAGATACAAATTTGCCACATAAAACTGTGTTCTAACGTGAAGTGTGTTTTTTTAATATACTAGGGAGCTTCAACCCCTGCTCGCTTCACTCGCCAACCACCTCCGCGCCAGCCACTTTGCGTCTCTGCCGCTAACATACAGTGGTGTGAAAAACTATTTGCCCCCTTCCTGATTTCTTATTCTTTTGCATGTTTGTCACACAAAATGTTTCTGATCATCAAACACATTTAACCATTAGTCAAATATAACACAAGTAAATACAAAATGCAGTTTTTAAATGATGGTTTTTATTATTTAGGGAGAAAAAAAATCCAAACCTACATGGCCCTGTGTGAAAAAGTAATTGCCCCTTATTAAAAAATAACCTACCTGTGGTGTATCACACCTGAGTTCAATTTCCGTAGCCACCCCCAGGCCTGATTACTGCCACACCTGTTTCAATCAAGAAATCACTTCAATAGGAGCTGCCTGACACAGAGAAGTAGACCAAAAGCACCTCAAAAGCTAGACATCATGCCAAGATCCAAAGAAATTCAGGAACAAATGAGAACAGAAGTAATTGAGATCTATCAGTCTGGTAAAGGTTATAAAGCCATTTCTAAAGCTTTGGGACTCCAGTGAACCACAGTGAGAGCCATTATCCACAAATGGCAAAAACATGGAACAGTGGTGAACCTTCCCAGGAGTGGCCGGCCGACCAAAATTACCCCAAGAGCGCAGAGAGACGACTCATCCGAGAGGTCACAAAAGACCCCAGGACAACGTCTAAAGAACTGCAGGCCTCACTTGCCTCAATTAAGGTCAGTGTTCACGACTCCACCATAAGAAAGAGACTGGGCAGAAACGGCCTGCATGGCAGATTTCCAAGACACAAACCACTGTTAAGCAAAAGAACATTAGGGCTCGTCTCAATTTTGCTAAGAAACATCTCAATGATTGCCAAGACTTTTGGGAAAATACCTTGTGGACTGATGAGACAAAAGTTGAACTTTTGGAAGGCAAATGTCCGTTACATCTGGCGTAAAAAGAACACAGCATTTCAGAAAAAGAGCATCATACCAACAGTAAAATATGGTGGTGGTAGTGTGATGGTCTGGGATTGTTTTGCTGCTTCAGGACCTGGAAGGCTTGCTGTGATAGATGGAACCATGAATTCTACTGTCTACCAAAAAATCCTGAAGGAGAATGTCCGGCCATCTGTTCGTCAACTCAAGCTGAAGCGATCTTGGGTGCTGCAACAGGACAATGACCCAAAACACACCAGCAAATCCACCTCTGAATGGCTGAAGAAGAACAAAATGAAGACTTTGGAGTGGCCTAGTCAAAGTCCTGACCTGAATCCAATTGAGATGCTATGGCATGACCTTAAAAAGGCGGTTCATGCTAGAAAACCCTCAAATAAAGCTGAATTACAACAATTCTGCAAAGATGAGTGGGCCAAAATTCCTCCAGAGCGCTGTAAACGACTCATTGCAAGTTATCGCAAACGCTTGATTGCAGTTATTGCTGCTAAGGGTGGCCCAACCAGTTATTAGGTTCAGGGGGCAATTACTTTTTCACACAGGGCCATGTAGGTTTGGATTTTTTTTCTCCCTAAATAATAAAAACCATCATTTAAAAACTGCATTTTGTGTTTACTTGTGTTATATTTGACTAATGGTTAAATGTGTTTGATGATCAGAAACATTTTGTGTGACAAACATGCAAAGTATAAGAAATCAGGAAGGGGGCAAATAGTTTTTCACACCACTGTATGTGGATTTCGCTTTCACCAAACAACACATTTTTTGATTCTCGTGGATACACTCTTCATTGGGAGGCTACACTACGTTTCCCTGATGGCAACACGAATTAGACGATCTACAAGTCTCTGACTTAAAGTTTAAAGCCAAACAATATCTTCATACTTCTGTCATATCACCTATGTCCATGCAGTATATTGGATCTCTTTTCACTGTTCCATTATTTCACCGAGTAATAATTTCCGTTTGTTAGCGCTAATGCGATCTTTACTATTATTTTTTGAGACTTTTGAATTTTAGTACTATCGTTATCTCTAAACTGCTCTGTATGTGTATCGCGCCAACGTATTTGAACCCCTTTATGACGTTCTACTTTGTCTTCTACTCTACGCAGGAACTGTGTTTGACAATAGCATTCACACGAATGAGGAGTGAGTGGATGGTGGGCGTGGTTGTAAATGTTTGAGAGGAGGGCGGGACTTGTGAAAATTTCTTGGTAAAAAATCTCGTTTCGCGGTACCTGAAATGATCTCTTGTGGGAGTTGAAATTATCTCCGAGAAAGTCCTTTCATCATAGAGAAGATTTTAAAAACACTTTGTTCTTGCTGCTTACAATGGGGTCCTATGGTAATAGAAAAACTTAAAACTTACCAAATATGTTTGTTTTTCAATCCAGCAAATGATAATGTAGATTAATCCATGTTTTAGAATTGCCCATACGGCAATACGCATTACAGCGTATCCATGTTGTTTAAAGAATTAAAAAAGCAAAAAATGTGCACCATTGCTGTGAGAGTCAGCCATTTTAAAAAGAGTTTCACGTCTTTGCCTCATTTGTCTTACTCTATATACCCTTAATTCTTTCTACTTTGTAAACAGCGAGACAATAGTAACAGAAAAAAAAATCACACTTATAATCATATATGGTCTTTCACCATTAGGAAGATACTGTCTGCTCGGCTGGATCGATAAAGCAGGTGTAGAGCAGGTGAGAGAATATTGAGCTCACACAACATCCAATGAAATTAGTGAGCTGGTATGGGGACAACAATCTGTCCCTTAATGTCAATAAGACAAAAGAGGTGATTGACAACTTCAGAACAAAGACTGAACACCCCCTACTGCATATCAGTGGTCTCCCAATTTTTGGGCATTTACATCACTGAGGAGCTCTCTGGGACTCTCAGTACCTTGTCCCTTGTCAAGAAAGCACAAGAGTGCCTTTACTTTCTGTGATGGATGAGGAGAGTAAACCCCCCATAGGTGCTATACAGAGCATCTTGACCAGCAGCCTCCCAGTGTGGTATGGCAGCTGCACTGTTTTGGATCAGAAATCCCTCTGGAGATCGGTGAGGATGGCAGAGGAAATCATTGGAAGCCACCGTCTGGTCTATACAAGATCTGTACTTCTCACACTGCCAGGGGAGACACGCCAAGATAGTCAGAGACCCCAGCAAATTCAGCCCATGGACTGGTCAAAGTTTTACCCAATGCTAAACGCTTCCACAGCATGTGATGCAAGACTGCCAGCCAGACTCAGTAGGAGTTTCTTTCCACAGGCCATCAGACTACTGAACTCCTTCTAACGACAAACAACATGCTGACCTATTGGGACTGTTAAATTCTTGAATGCACACACAGACTGAACACTGTACAGGTACAGTAGGGCAGGACAGAAAATTGACAAACAGTTGAGATGCCAACCGGGTTGTCTTGTTTAGTAACAGTTTCAAAGAAAATAAAATGTTCACAAAAGGTAACAGAAAAGCTCGCTGATACGTCGCTTATTACAGATGACTTTCACATTGTGCGTGCTTTCTCAATAGACAAGTGGGAGGTCCATCACATGAAGCACATCCTGGGTCGAATGCCGACTCCTCTCTGGGTAGCTGGTCTTCTTGGCCCGATGGATGCTGGAAGGGGTGGGGTTAAGTACCCTCACTGCCCGCCACTGCTGCTTGCAGTGTTTGTGTGTACTGAAGTGACAGCTCCCGTTTGGATAAATGCTTTGAGAATGTTCCTGTCTTGACAATAATAAAGTCGATTATTTCGGAAACCTGGACTCGTCTCCATCTCTCCTGTGCAAGTCTGTGACTCACACATCATAACATATATTCTGTCTCTTTACGATATCTGTTATGACTACCTGTTGTGTAATATGTTAATGGAGGCTCTGATCGGGGCACTCGAGAGACTGAGTGAGGCTTTCGAGTGTCCTGATAAAAACCAACATCCAGGTCTTTAATGACCTCTTGGGCACGGCCATCAGCAGGGTGTCTGTCTGCGGAGAGAGTGACGACCTCGTCAGTGACCAGCAGCGACATTCATGTCTCTGGTGACTCTTCCTATGAAGTCAGTAGACGCATTGGGAGAGCATGGGGGGTCATGAGGTTACTGGAAAGGGGTGTGTGGCACTCCTGATATCTCTGCAAAAGGACAAAGGTCCAAGTCTTTAGAGTCCTGGTGCTTTCTATCTATCTATATGGTTGCAAGACATGGATGCTATCCAGTGACCTGAGATGAAGACTGGATTCCTTTGGTACTGTGTCTCTTTGGAGAATCCTTGGGTACCGTTGGTTTGACTTTGTGTTTCTTACAGGGTCCCGAATGAGGCACATGACCTGCATTGTGAGGGAGCGTCAGTTATAGCACTACGGCCATGTGGTGTGTCTCCCCGAGGATGATCCGGCTCGTAAGATCCTCATTGTTGGGGACTCTAGTGGCTGGACCAGGCCAAGGTGTCGCCCTCGTAACACCTGGCTGCGGCAGATAGAGGGTCATGGGGGGGTTGCAAACCGGGATCCCGAGTTGTTTCGTTGGTGTGGCAACACGCTGTACCAGTGCATGCTCCCCAACTTGACTTGACTTGTTGTATAAGGTGCACTTGTCTTTATGTTTGAATTTGTACAATGAGCCTGGAGAAATACAGTTTTGTTCAGCTGTGCCCTCCTTGTTGTTTGGTTTAAATGACAATAAAGCAAATCCGTCCATCCAACACCACACAGCAGGCCAAGAAAGCTCAGCAGTGGTTGCACTTTCTTAGGAGGCCGAAGTGAGTGAGGATCACCCCTTCCATTCTCACCACCTTCTTCTGGGGCACCACTGAGAGCGTCCTGATGCGTTTCTCCTTGATACAGAAATTGCAGTGCGTCTGATAGGAAGACTCTGCAATGTGTGGTGAGGATGGCTGAGAGTGTTATAGGGATCTACTTCCTCCTCCACTGAGAACATTTGTAAGGATGAGATGCAAGAAGGAGTGACACTTCATAGGAGTGACGTAACAAAGGAGTGAAACCTCAGATATAAATTTCAAAGGAGTGACAACCATCTAACCAGTCATCCAAGTGGTAGGTGAGGCGACAACGATTTTTTTGGCGAGCGTACTTTCAGTTGTGTGTGGTAGGTGAATGTCACTCCTTTAATACGGTATTTATGTCACTCCTTTGTTATGTCACTCCTATGAAGTGTCGCTCCTTTGAATGGGGCCGCAAGAAGAAAGACCTCTACATTGTCGGAGACTCCAGTCATGTCTTTTATGGCAGTGTTTTATAGATTTTTCATAACAGTTTTAATCAGACTCCCCTAACATTTTTTTGAAACACTAATAAAATTTATTCCTAGATTTTTTGCTGCCCATACACCGCTACAAGTTTAAAATTTCCCTACCAATAGCAACATTCGTGCCCCCTTTTTTGTTACCTAGGGCGCGCCCCACAGTTGAGAACCACTGTCTTATGGCCTGTTCAATCTCTTGCCATCTGGTAGGAGATATCGCTCCATAAAACACACATACATATGTATTTATAACTGTAGTATTTAATTGACTATTTTACAATTTTAACCCAGGTATTTGTTTTTCGTCACTTGAACACTTTACATTATTCACCATTATGTCTAATGGTTATACAGTGGGTATAGAAAAGAATCCCCCCTTCAAATATTCCCATTTGTTTTGCTTTACAGCCTTAAATGAAAACACAAAATATTTCTTCCCAGCTTTACTTAATCAGTGAAACCGATAACATCCAAGTGAAAGATATCACAGCTACAGTTCAGAAGAGTTATAAAAAAAATCAAAAACAAGACATACTGCGATTAACTCTTTCAGGGCGGATGTCGACTTTTGTCAAAAGGAGGGGTTGACGGTGGTGAACTGTAAGTGGTGACAAAAACCAAGCGTTATGTTTTAGTTGGACTCTCTTTGCTAGAAGGAGAGTTAGCTTCATTGGTTTGACTGAGATTCCCTGAGATGAGCAAACACCAGCAAAAATGGCATCGACATCTGGCGGGAGATCGAAGCAAATGCATAAAGCAAAAAACTCCATGGGTGACATTTTGCATGTTATCACTGAATTGTCGGACTCTGATTTTGATACAAGTGATTGAAAACAAATGTGTTGCTCAACAGGTTCGTGTAGCTAACATGCCTATGGTAACGTTTGCCACTTACAGTGACAAGAGGTACAAACCAGATTGTGATGCACTGCAACCACCCCTGACGTGTGAAGACAGCCTGGCAGCGAGCCTGCCGCACATTCCTGGTGAACTGATGGCCACCGCAACAGACATTTTATGTTGATTTCTGTGTAAAACCATAGCTTTGTGTGTTTTTCAGAAAACAGTGTTTATTCCAAAATAAATATTCAGCCCTCAAAGGGTTAATAAAGGATCACCCCCCCCCATGTAATTTTGTTGACCCACCTTTTGCTTTAATGACAGCTTTGAGCTTTGGGCTTTTGAGCCCATTCAATATTTGCCCCCCGCTCTTCTTTACAGTTTAACTGTTCAAGTTCAGTCAAATTGGATGGTGAGTGTTGGTGGTCTGCTATCTTCAGAACTTTCCACAGATTTTCACTGTGATTCAGGTCTGGGCTTTGACTGGCCACATGAGGACATTCACTTTTTTGTCCTTCAGACACTGTGTGGTCAATTTTGCTGCGTGCTTCAGTTCGTTAACGTGTTGAAAGGTGAACATTCTGCCCATCTTCAACTTTCTGGCAGAGGGAAGCTGGTTTTCCCTCAAGAATTTGACAGTATTTTGCCCCATCCATTTTTCCTTCTACCCTAATGAAAGCCCCCAGGCCCTGTGGCAGAGAAACACCCCCACAACAGGATGCTGCCACCGCCATGCTATACTGTAGGTATGGTGTGTTGTGGATGGTGAGCTGCATTGGATTTCCGCCAGGCGTAACATTTGATTTTGTCTCATCTGACCATAAGACCTTTTTCCACTTGGCATCAGAATCGTCAAGGTGAATTCTGGCAAAGCTCAAACGAGCCTTAATGTGGCCTTGCGACCCTCCCGACTAGCCACAATTTGGAGCGCTTGTGAAATTGTTGTCACATGCACACCATTAAAGACCACTCTTTGCCATAAAATCCTGTAACTCCTTCAGAGTGGCCATTGGCCTCTTCGCAGCCTCTCTTACCAGTTTCCTCCTTGCTCTTCCATCCAGTTTGGAGGGACAACTGGATCCAGGGAGGGTCCTAGTAGTACCAAACACTTGCCACTTCTTTATTATGGACTTTTTGTCTCCATCTCCAGCCTTATGTCTGTCCAAAACTCTATCCCTGAGATCTTTTGAAAGTGGCTGGCCCATAGTCAGTTGTTTGCTATCAGTTGCACTACCAAGCAAGGCAATAAATGCTCCAGGAACAGCCTCACTAATCACATGGATTACAATTGACCACAGGTGGAAGGAAGCCAGTAACCATAGTCTGCAATGGAAATGGTGAGCACTTACACCTGATGGACTTTACGAGGGGGTGTGTGATCCTTTATTTCTTGTTTTTATATTTTTTTTAATTCTTCTGAACTGTAGCTGTGATATCTTTCACTTGGATGTTAGAGATTGCATTGAGTAAGTAAAGCTGGAAAAAATATTAGTTTTTGTGTTTTCCGTTAAGGCTATAAAGCAAAAAAAAAAAGTGAATATTTCGAAGGGGGGGGGGATTCTTTTCTATACCCACTGTACTGTACATTGTGATATTTTTGAGAACAACCGCATTTGTGCACCAAAACTCTGTTAATGCAGGCAGAGATTGGTTGTCCATAATTATTTATTGTAGTATTGACTCAGGTATTGGCTGGACTCTGTGAATTTAACATTGTCTTTGTATTGATTTTATTTACTTTTTTGTGATTTTCCCTTTCTTTTTTGCACATTTTCTGGTTCTAACAAATACAATATTGGCTATGGCAGAAATGACAAATAAATAGGCTTGCATTTGAACTTGAATGGTGTATTATCGTGATATTTCTCACTACTTATCCTTTACCTTGGAGTAAGTGTACTCATCAGGTTTGTTACCGGGTTAGTGTACTGTTGCACCTTAAGATTACACACAAATACATAGATAAATGCATACACACAGAAACTTAACAGTCCCCTATGAATGACACACACACAGCTGGTTAACCTCTGGCACTTTAAACCACACAAGTGCCTTTGGAATAACACAGCCTGTCACTCTCTCAGTACTTCAAGAGACTTACTTATTATCGACACGAACAACATACGATGTTTTAAATATATCTAAGACTTAAATATTACTTTAGTGTCTAAAATACTCAAACATACAAAGGCTCAGCATCCTTGGCTATAGGCCATTTATCAACCCAGAATGCCTTACTTTACATCCTGTTCCCCACTATTGGGTGGAGCTCACACCCTCAGCCTTAATAAACCACACAGCATGGAGCGTATGGCAAACTTCCGGCTACTCCAGGTGCTCAAAGAAATCTACCATATTACTTCAATCACTCTAGACATGAAGACAAACCATAGAAAGTTAAAAAAAAGCAGCATGGAATTTATTAAATGAATAATAATACCAAATAAAACAAAGAATAATAGAAAATAAGATTGATAGTAGTCCGGATATATATACTATTTAGAAAAACCTATAGATGTCAAGGATGAATGTCCCTGGGCAGCATTGATCTAACACTCGAAGTTGTTCATGGGATGCCTTGCTGACAATTAGATGGAAATGGCCGCACATTGCTGGCGCCCTCTTCTGAAGTCGCTCTTGCCCTCCTCTGATGTCACTCTATTTTCTTCTTATGTTCCTCTTCAGACGAGGCATATCTTATATATAAACATCTATGCGTGGAAGTGTGTGTATCTGTGTGTCCGCCCAGAAGCTCAAAGAAAGCGACTGTTTTGCCAAAGTGAATCCGCCGAGAAAAGAGAAACTCACTTAGCCGCTAATACACCACAGAGGCGAGCACATTGGCAAAACGAAACCTCCAAGGAGAGAGAATCTCACTTAGCTGCTGATAGACAAGGAAGACGAGCATGTCGGCAAAACGAAACCTCTGAGGAAAAAGAAACTCGCTTAGCCACTGATAGACAATGGAGGTGAACACGTCGGCAAAACAAAACCGCAGAGTAATGAGTACCTTGTTTAGCAGCTAATCAACAAACCGAGGCAATTAATTTATTGAAGTGCCAGAATCCATGGTTTCTAGGAGTTCAGGATTTTTACAACAGGCTAGTTTATTATGAAATTCTACCGGGGGGTTTTGCAACATGTGATTGTTAGATATTCCGATTGGCTGGCTGTCAATATGATGAATGAATTTGCTCAGATTCTTTCATCAGTTTGACTATGTCCATTTTCCCAAGCAATACAGTTTATTATGTTTTAACATAAAAACTTTGTGCTCCAAGTAGGTGGAGTTAACTGTAAGGGTCGCAACTCCAAATAGAGATACATGTTTGGTAAAAGAGCAGTTGTGCACTCCTTTAATGGATCCGACAGAGAGCAAGTTTATGATTTTGATAAACTGTGTACAGCCCAAAATCTCCTTAAAAGACCCCTATTAAAAAATAAATGTGTTCTGCATCAATGCGATGAGTGGTAAACGTGAATGGTGCTGTGTGTGCTCTCTTTTGATCAGCGTTATGATAACAGCCTAGGCATCGATGTGAGTTTCAAAGAATTATAAAAAAAATGAGCTGCAAAATATGCATTTGAAGTAAACGGTGTGTCCGGGTGGCACGGTGGCGCAGAGGTAGCGCTGCTGCCTTGCAGTTAGGAGACCTGGGTTCGCTTCCCAGGGTCCTCCCTGCGTGGAGTTTGCATGTTCTTCCCTTGTCTGCGTGGGTTTCCTCCTGGTGCTCCGCTTTCCTCCCTCAGTCCAAAGACATACAGGTTAGGTGCATTGGTGATCCTAAATTGTCCCTAGTGTGTGCTTGGGGTGTGTGCGTGTGGGTGGCAACCTGTGCAGGATTTGTTTCTGCCTTGTGCCCTGTGTTGTCTGGGATTGGCTCCAGCAAACCCCCGTGACCCTGTAGTTAGGATATAGCGGGTTGGACAATGACTGAATGACTAAACGGTGTGTCACACTCCTTCAAGAAAAACACCATTAGGAGATTGGATAACGAAGAGCCATAGGAGATGCGGATTCCAGGACTCAAAACACCCAAATCTGCCTAACAACACCAGTAAAGGCATGAATGAAATTGCACAACATCCACCTTCTGACTGCACATGTAAACAAATAACTAAAGAAATTTAACATTATGGTTCAAATGGAAATGCAAACTTGCCATGACAGCATTTTAACACGTATCGAAACTCTACTCGCCATTGAGTACAATGACTGATGACGACAAATTCATTTGCCTACAGAAGATGATGTGTAGCAAGAGAAGTGGAGATCCCGGAGGGCAAAAACTGCTTGCATTTTAATGGATTGTTCGCTTATATTGTGTGCAACAAAAATCGCCAACCTCCCATTCAAGCCTATGCCTGTTGCGCGGCACGATGAAGAAGTATAAACTGCTTTTGATGGTTTAGCTTGTGTGTTGCTAACAGAGCAGGCTCCACACAGAAGTATAAATCAGCCTTAAGATGTAAGAACAGACAAAGTATTTTTAACATCTATACAAAATGTGTCTCTTTAGATTGCCAGGGTGGGCAAAGTCGCCCTGGAGAGCCAAAGTGGTTACTTAATTAGAAACCAATCCTTGCCAATTTCAGATCTTACTTGATTTGATGGCTTGTTAGTCTTAAATTTAAGGATCTTATATCGTAGATTTTTTTTTTACTTTCCAAGAATATCGTCCAAATGATTTGAAGCATAAAACAGATCATTTTCAGATTGTCACATTTTCTCTTAAGTGTTTTATTAAACCATATAGTGTATGATGGGCTGCATCAGGAGTGGGCAGGAGGAGGAGTACAGGAAGCTAATCAAGGACTTTGTTAAATGTTGCGATTCAAACCACCTACAACTGAACACCAGCAAAACCAAGGAGCTGGTGGTGGATTTTAGGAGGCCCAGGCCCCTCATGGACCCTGTGATCATCAGAGGTGACTGTGTGAAGAGGGTACAAACCTATAAATACCTGGGAGTGCAGCTGGATGATAAATTGGACTGGACTGCCAATACTGATGCTCTGTGTAAGAAAGGTCAGAGCAGACTATACTTCCTTAGAAGGTTGGCGTCCTTCAACATGTGCAATAAGATGCTGCAGATGTTCTACCAGACTTCTCTTCTACACGGTGGTGTGCTGGGGAGGCAGCATAAAGAAGAGGGACGCCTCACACCTGGACAAACTGGTGAGGAAGGCAGGCTCTATTGTAGACACGGAGCTGGACAGTTTGACATCCTTGGCAGAGCGACGGGCGCTAAGCAGGTTCCTGTCAATCATGGAGAATCCACTGCATCCACTGAACAGGATCATCTCCAGACAGAGGAGCAGCTTCAGTGACAGACTGCTGTCACCGTCCTGCTGCACTGACAGACTGAGGAGACCCCACACTTTGTAACGCTTCAATTCCACCCTGGGGGGTAAATGTTAATATTATACAAAATTGTCTGCCTGTTATACCTTCATTGTTATCACTCTTTAATTTAATATTGTTCTTTATCAGTATGCCGCTGCTGGAGTATGTGAATTTCCCCTTGGGATTAATAAATCTATCTATCTATCTATCTATCTATCTATCTATCTATCTATCTATCTATCTATCTATCTATCTATCTATCTATCTATCTATCTATCGTGCCTTTCACATTAATCTATCTATCTATCTATCTATCTATCTATCTATCTATCTATCTATCTATCTATCTATCGTGCCTTTCACATTTATCTATCTATCTATCTATCTATCTATCTATCTATCTATCTATCTATAATATAGTGCCTTTTCTATCTATCTATCTTATATAATATGCTACCATGGCTGTTCGTTTGTCTGTCCAGGATTTTGAAATTACCTGTAGCTCGCAAACTGTTTCATCTATTGACATGAAATTTGGTACACATATACTACGTGATGTCTACTATTCACTTTCGGGGTGATGATTTTTATTACTCTTTTTATTTTTATTTTATTTTATTGTAGAATCTATCTGTATATCTATCTATCTATCTGATAAATCCACACAAGTGTAAATGGAAACAAGTCAGATGAAGAACGGCTGGCTCCTTTGTCATTTGCATCGTATTGCTAAATAAGGAGCCATTAAAAACAGGGAATGCAGCTGTTTAAGACTAAAAACGATGCAACTAACAAGCAAAATCAAAATGTCACTTGAACAATAAATGTTTCATCATCAATAATTGATTTCTCATTTAGAAACTGGGTTGGAACAAAAACCTGCAGCCACTGTGGCCCACAGGGATCGAATCTGCCCACCCCTGATAAGAACACAGTTTAATGTGGCAAATGAATGAATACCATGATTGTGCAGAAATAACTTTGACTTTAAAATACCAATCTTACCCTTTAACAGAAATAAAAACCACAAACCTCCCCCTAGAGCCTGCAGATGATAAATGTGCGCAGACCACAACCTTTGAGCTTTGCCCACCTCAAGTCAGACTCACCTGGAAGGGGTATTTGAAGCTACAGGGAATGTGAACGTCACTCCTCACAATCTCCACGCATTTGATTCTTGACAGTTCTATGGAGCCTTTAAGGGTGGGCTTTTTCTGAAAGGAGTAAAGAAATGGTTGAATTCAAAGCTGACCCAGACCCTAAACCTCAATTCTATTTGCATCCAGTTTTTCCCTGATTTGAAAATCTTAACCTGCTTTACGAAAAACACCAATCATTAAGAACAACTCTCCATTTCCATAATGGGGTCCATAAGCAGCCATGGCACAGTGCCTAGAAAAAGACTTCACCTTTTGGAAATGTTTCATATTTTATTATTCTACAAATTTGAACCACATTTGATTTAATTTGGCTTTTTGAAACTGATCAACAGAAAAAGAGCCTTAAATGTCAAAGTAAAGTCAGATCTCTTCAGAGTAGTCTGAATTAATTGCAAATATAGAACACAACATATAGAAGATTAGATAACGCTATTAATCCCATAGGGAAAGTTAGATGTATAGAGCCACAGAAACATATAAAACAAAGATAGAGACTCACAGGATAGATAATACAACCAAATCAATCAAGCATTCAATAAATCAATAAATAAATAAATCATTGTATTTTGGGTAGAGATTTCAAAATGAACTTGGAGTAAGTCAAGTGGAAGCATTGAATTGCTTGATAGCAGTGGACAGAAAAGACCCCCAGAGCCACAGTGTAGAACACCACAGTGCCTACTATGGACTGGTAGAACATTTCCAGCAACTGGTTGCACACATCAACCAACCTGACTGCCTTTAGCAAGTCCAGTCTGCTCTGGTCCCTCTTATATGACTCCACTATATGGTCAGACCAGTCCAGCTGGTTGTTTATGTGGACCCCCAGGTCCTTGTAGCTCTGTACCACTTCCACATCTCCTCCTGGGTGGTGACAGGTCTCAGAGGCTCCTCCACCAGCTCTTTTGTCTTACTGATGTTGAGTTGCAGTTTGTTGTCCCTGCACCACAAGACAAAGTCCTCCACAACCTTCCTATATTCTGACTCTTCTCCTTTATTAATTGGGCCTAGGATGGAGGAGTCATCTGAAAATTTCTGTAGATGTCAAGCGTTGGTGTTGTGCTGGATGTCTGTTGTGTAGACGGATGAACAGAAAGGGAGACAGGACAGTTCAACCTGAGGTGCTCCAGTATGACAACCCACCATTTCTGACACACAGTCCCTCAGCCTCACTAACTTCCATCTTGTGCTCAGGTAGTCCAGGATCCAGGACTCAAAGCCTTGAGCTTTTCCCCAGTTAATGAGGCAGAATGGTGTTAAAACCACTAGAAAAGTCAAAGAACACGATCCTGATTGTGATGCCGGTTTTTGTAAAAAATTCGGCAATGGTCTCCCCTCCACTTTCTCTCATACTCAGATATGGGGATGGATATTTGAGGAGTAAACCGCAAGACAATGATAACATTTTATATTCTGTACATTAAAGAACCATCATCAACAAATTAAATTAATAATATATCAAACAATTATTATAAAAGTAAAGTTGAATAAATCAGACTACAGCTGCATGAATAAAAGTTAAAGTACCATTTCCGGTTAGTGGAAATAGCCCAAAAGTTGATAGAAATATACATTTTGTACTCTACCTCATACTTCTATGCAAAATTTGGTTGACCTAAGTGAAAGCGTATTCAAGTTATCGTGCTTTCACACACGCACAGACATAATTCCAAAAATGGTACAGGGAGATTCACTCAAAAGAGACACCGAATATTCTGTATTCAACACCATAAGACAACCGTGTAAGCATGCTGTACGTGTTCTCCATTTATTAGAAATTAAAGACTATCTATGACATAGAAATGCCTAAATGTGCAAACAGGGAGATTCACTTGAAAGAGGCCACAAATATTCTGTAATAACTCTTGCTACGATGAAGCAATCTGAACAAAACAGCGTGCAGTGTGCTCTTCAGTATGTGGAGCTTCGAACAAGTCGTGATGCCCCTGAGACAGCCGTTGTGACATTTAACCTCCATTTGCACCTTCTGGGTGCATCCCACCCGTACCCCTTCACTCAGTCACTCAACTTCTCATCAGGATGATGGTGAACAGTAATGAGCAGCGCGTCTTCATGGTGCAAACCTATTGGGTCACCAATTCATTTAAGCGATGTCAGAATCCAGAAACTGGACGATTGTGAGTTAACAGAAGGCTACTTCCAGCAAGATGGAGCAACGTGTCATACATTGGCAAGGAGCGTGGCAGAAACTGAGTCTTTCTTCGGCAACAGGGTCATTTCACAGGGGCTTTGGCCACCACGGTCGCCGGATCTGACACCACCAGACTTCTTCCTTTGGGGTCTGCTCAGAGGAAAAGTCTATCAGAACAAGCCTGGCACTGTCGAAGATTTGAAGGAAAACATCCAACGTGAAGTTGCTGCCATTCCCCCGAGACGCTTGCAAATACGTTCAGGAACATGCATGGCAGGAAATGGAAACGACTTCCAGCATCACATTTAATGCAATTGATTACACTTACGTCAAGTTATGTTGCGTATTTTTTTTGGTTCAGATTGCTTCATCCTAACAGTAACAGTAACAGAGTTACAACAGAATATTCAGGGCCTCTTCTGAGTGAATCTCCTTGTATTTTCAAACTCAGGAAAGTCCAAAACGTCGAGATTCATCAAAATCTCGAAAATGGAATTGTTGGAGGATTCCAATACTTTTCCTATACTTCATACACAAGAAAGTCAGCGAGGTCTAAAACGTTGAGATTCAACAAAATCTCTACATCAAATCTTTTTTTTTTTTTTGTTTATTTCGCCTTGTACAATTTCTCATATTAGAAGTTTGTTCGTTTTCACATACCCGTTGGGGTCAGACATTGTACAGCAGCCCCTGGAGCAATTGAAGTTTAAGGGCCTTGCTCAAGGGCCCAGCAGCAGAGTAGGATCTCTTTAGGCAGTGACAGGGATTCAAACCGGCAACCTTCAGGATACCAGCGCAGATCCTTAGCCTCAGAGCCACCACTCCGTTAATGGTATTCTTAACTCTGTTGCGCCATTAAAAACTTTTGAAAGCCAAAACCGGCAACTTGAACGGTTATATAAAAAAACTGGACTCTTTGTTCACAAAGAGATGTACAAAAACCATATACGTTATTACAAGGACTGTATTGCCCAAACTAAATCTAACTATCATACTCTCATTATTTCTACCAATGAAGGAAACACCAAGTCATTGTTTTCACTACTTAACAATATCACACAACCCCCGGATTCTTTACCTTCTCACCTTTACTCAACTGAATTTTGCAATTCCCTTATGTCCTTTTTTAATGAAAAAATCCAGGAGATTCATCAGTCTCTCTGTACGGATTCCTCCAGTACATCATTTGAATTTCACCCACCAACTCACTCATTTTCATCTTTTTGGCTTCCTACTTTCTCAGAAATCTCAGATCTTGTCTGTAAGTCTAAGCCATCCACCTGTCAACTGGACCCCCTCCCTACAGTTCCTGTCCAAGTCTGCCTCTCCTCTCTGGTCCCCCTCATCTCTGCTATAATCCACTCTTCTCTTCCTATTTCTAATCTACCCTTCATTTCCAAAATTCTTAAAAATGTAGTGGCTATTCAATTTCATTCTCATTTATCTCAAAATAATCTGTATGAACAGTTCCAGTCTGGTTTTCGTCCCCTCCACAGTACAGAAACGGCACTTATAAAAATTACTAATGACCTCCTTATTGCAACTGATTCTGGTTTAATTACTATTCACATCCTCCTTGATCTGAGTGCAGCCTTTGACACTATTTGTCACACGACTCTTCTTAATAGATTATCTTCGATTGGCATTACCCAAACTCCACTAGATTGGTTCAGATCCTACCTCTCATGCCGCACTCATATTGTTCAGCTTAAAAATTTCACATTCCAACCCACTGCTGTTCCTTCAGGTTTGCTAGTTTTTACATACCCCTTAGAGTCAGAGTGCAGGGTCAGCCATTGTACAGCAGCCCCTGGAGCAATTGAAGGTTAAGGGCCTTGCTCAAGGGCCCAGCAGAGAAGGATCTCTTTTGACAGTGATGGGGATTTGAACCAGCAACTTTCAGGATACCAGTACAGTTCCTTAGCCTCAGAGCCACCACTCCGCCCTTTATTTATTTATTTTTCTTGGGACAATTACAATACTCTCCCTATACTTCATATATGAGAAAGTAAAAACATCCATTTTCCAACCCACTGAATCCGAACACAGGGGTCTGCTGGAGCCAATCCCAGCCAACACAGGGCACAAGGCAGGAACCAATCCTGGGCAGGGTGCCAACCCACCGCAGGACACACACACACTAGGGCCAATTTAGAATCACCAATCCACCTAACCTGCATGTCTTTGGACTGCGGGAGGAAACCGGAGCGCCCAGAAGAAACCCACGCAGACACGGGGAGAACATGCAAACTCCACGCAGGGAGGACCCGGGAAGCGAACCCGGGTCTCCTAACTGCAAGGCAGCAGCGCTACCACTGCACCACCCAGTAAAAACACTTTTTATTTGTCTAATACTTTTTCACTTTGTGACTAAATATGTGGTAACAGATACTTCCAAAAAATCTGTAAACACCTGACCATCACACCTAAATGTATTTGTTGGACATCTCATTCCAAAACCATGGACCTTAATATGGAAATTGCCCAAGGGTGACTTTCACAACCTCCACTCTTCTCCTTCTGCATGATTCTGGAGTACTGGAGCGTATCTGTGGGAATCTGTGCCCAATCATCCAGAAGAGGACTTGTGAGGTCAGGTACTCACCTGGCTCACAATCGGCATTCCAGTTAATTCCAAAGGTGTTCAATAGGGCTGAGGTCGGGTCTCAGTGTATCACTTGAGTTCCTTACGGGTTAGACAATGAACGACGATGAGAAATACCATCGAGTTCCTCTATGTCTTTATAGAGCTGGCTTTATGCACGGGGGCACAGTCATGCGGGAACAGAAAACAATCTTCACAAACTGAAGAGAACAATTGTCCAAAATGTCTTTGGTCTGCTGAAGCATTAACAGGACCCTTCACTAAACTCAAGTTGCTGGGCCAAAACTCTGCCATTGTCCCTCCTCCATCAAACTTTACAGTAAGCACTATGTAGTCCAGAAGGTAGCTTTCTCCTGGCATCCACCAAACTCAGATTTGTCCATCAGATTACTAAATGGTGAAGTGTGATCCACCACTCCATGCTTCCACTGCTCCAGAGTCCAATGGTGGGGCCTGGCATTGCACATAGTGATATAAGGCTTGTGGATGTAGTGGCTTGGTCATGGAAATCCATTTCATGAAGCTCCTGATGCACAGTTCTTAAGGTGATGTTGCTTCCAGAAGCAGTGTGGAGCTCTGTGAGTGACGTGAGTGATGAACCAGAGGAGAGGAGATTTTTATACATTTCAGCACAATTCGACACTACTCTGTGACTTTGCATGGTCTACCTCTTTGTGGCTGAGCTGATGTTGCTCCTTGATGTTTCCACTTCACAATAGCAGCACATACAGCAAACCACGGCACATCTAGAAGAGCAGAAATTTCATGCACTGACTTGTTTGCAAATGTGGTATCCTAAGACAGCACAACATTTAAATTCACTGAGTTCTTCAGCACGACCAATTCTACTGCAAATGTGTGTCAATGGAGATTGCATGGCTCCTGCGTTTGAATCTACAGACAGTGCTCAGTGTTCACAAGCCAAGAAGACGTCTAACAGAATGTCAGGTTATATAGCCCCCTGGATGTGTGGAGTACAAGTCACAGGAGGTTCGGCTGAAGGTTTATAACACACTGGTGAGGTCTCATCTGGAGTCCTGGGGGCAGTTTTGGTCTACAAAAAGGACATAACATCACTAAAGAAAGTCCAGAGAAGAGCGACTAGGCTGATTCCAGGGCTACAGGGGTTGAGTTATGAGGAAAAATTCAAAGAGCTGAGGCTTTATAGTTTAGGGAGAAGGCGATTAAGAGGAGACATGATTGAAGTGTTTAAAATTATGAAGAGAATTAGTCAAGTGGATCGAGATGGTGACTTTAAAATGAGTTCATCAAGAACATAGTTAGAAACTTGTTAAGGGTAAATTTTGCACAAACAATATGATGTTTTTCTTTACACAGAGAACCACAGACACTTGAAATAAGTGACCAAGTAGGACTTTAGGGACTTTCAAAACTCAACTTAATGTTATTTTAAAGAAGAATTAAGTGGATATGACGTGCCATCTTTGTTGGGTTGGATGGCCTGTTCTTGTCTGGATTGTTCTAATGTGCCTGATTTTGATGCACCTGATAACATTGTTTAACCACTAGGGGGCACCACTGTGTCCCAAACACTTGAAACAATCACACCCAACACAGTCAAGGGTTCAAATAAAGTCCCTTTTATTAACTACAGTACCTTAACAAAAGGTAAGCATCATAAAAGTACCACAAACACAGAAATATAGTTCCTCCTCTCTCCATCCACTCTACCATAGAGTTTTGTTCTCTTCCTTCCAACGCTGACTCCCCAGGTAGGGTGGAGCAGCTCCTTCTAAACTGAAAGTCTGAGCTAATTGCCTTCCCCTGCCTCTCCATTATAATAAAAGACTTCCCAGTGTGGGTAAGGATCTTCAATTGTGATTTGGAGTGGAGTCCATATAGATTTGATCTATCTATCGTAGGCAGCAGGCGACAACAAAGGGTTAACAACAGAAATGTCACTGTTCCGGTGCAAGCAGCTGTCACAGAGAACTTGAGTCTATCCTAAAACAACTTCACCCAGAAAGGCACAGGCATTCCTCAGCAGGCTATTATAAGAAGAGCAGGTGTGATTGAAATCGGTGACTATTTGGCTTGCAGCATCTGGGTGCTAAATCTTATTCACAGTGTACATATTTGGATGACGCATGTTCATCTTTTAATGTCTTATGTCAGCTGTTCTCTGCTTGAAACAGAAAGTGTCCATGTTTGGTTGTGATAACCTCACCTTTATACAGAAACTGTATAAAAAAAACTCTAACAAAGCCGGGTCCTTCGAAGCTCAACCCAGACGGATGGACGACGTTACCACCGCTGGTCACTCAGGATTTGATGACTGCCATCTTTTCTTGAGCTTCCACTCTAAGGCTGAGCGTTGTCAAGAGCTTCACCCGAGTTATGATTTCCAGTGTAAGCCGACAATAAACAAAGATAAACTATTTCTCCTATGTAATTTCTTACCGCCAAATTGTCTTTTATATTATATCCATATAGATTTGGGTTAAGTAACACGTCACAATCACAAACAAACTCACTCCCAGGGTGTGAGCACCCCCTGCAGGACACATCCTGTCATAGGACTGCCCTGTTTGGTACTATATATATGGAAAAAAGATGATCTGCTGTGGCGACCCTTAATGGGAGCAGCCGAAAGAACAAGACGAGCCCTTTAGATACCTCCCATGCACACATGTGTGACTTTATCTATCTATCTATCTATCTATCTATCTATCTATCTATCTATCTATCTATCTATTATATAGTGTGTTTCATATCTATCTATCTATCTATCTATCTATCTATCTATCTATCTATCTATCTATCTATCTATCTATAATATAGTGCCTTGTCTATCTATCCATAATATAGTGCTTTTTCTATCTATCTATCTTATATAATACAGTACCATGGCTGTTCGTTTGTCTGTCCAGGATTTTGAAATTACCTGTAGCTCGCAAACTGCTTCACCTATTGACATGAAATTTGGTACACATATACTACGTGATGTCTACTATTCTCTTTCGGGGTGATGATTTTTATTACTCTTTTTATTTTTATTTTATTTTATTGTAGAATCAACTCTCAGCAGCGCGCAGCAGGGCATTCCCTACCACATTCAAAGAAAATGTACTAAATGATTGCACCCCAAAACTAACTTCTCATTCCCTACCACATTCAAAGAAAACGTACTAAATGATTGCACCCCAAAAACTAACTTAGTCAGTTTTAACACAAAAAGATGCCGACGAAAGAAGAGAAGCAGCAGGCCGCTAGGGTGGATAAAAGAAGAGCTGCTCAGTAAGCAGCATCAACCTCTGAGGAAAGAGTCTGAAAACTAGGAGCGCTCAAGTCAAGTGTATTCACTGCATGTTATCATGCAATACACCGTTACTGGACCGTTACTGGTCTTATATAATACAGTGCTTTTTCTATCTATCTATCTATCTATCTATCTATCTATCTATCTATCTATCTATCTATCTATCTATCTATCTATCTATCTACTTCAGGGGTCCCCAACTCCTGTCCTGGAGGGCCCCAGTGGCTGCAGGTTTTCATCCTAACCCTTTTCTTCATTACTGACCTGTTTTTGCTGCTAATGACCTTTTTGAATTCATTTTATTTGATTTGCACTTGAAGACTCAGACCTCTTAATTGTTTCTTTTCCTTAATTAGCAGCTAAACAATAATGAGATACAAAATGAGCCAAAACATAAACAGCAAACTGTGACCATCACCCAATGTCTGAAAATAATGAAAGATGAAGGTCTCGGGAATGTCGATCTGCTCAGGCCCCCAAAACATTTGACCAGCACTCTTAGACAAGTCTGCCTTAGAAATGTCTGCCATTACACAACGAGAGAAGTAACAAGCCATGGAATTAAAGTAACAACAAGAATCAGAGCCTAATTGAGCAACTGGTTGGAGATTGAGACCCTGACTTAGTTGATCTTCTGTTGGCTCACTCACTTCACATTTCATTTCTCTTTGGGTGCCATTTAAGGAAAGAAATGAAGCAAATCAGAGTAATGGTGAAGAAATTCAGGGGAACACATCTTTAAAAAACAAGTCAATTAAAATTAATTCAGAAGAAGTTACTCAGCAGCAGAAACAGGTCACTAATTAACAAAAGAGTTTACAATGAAAGCTGCAGCCACTGGGCCCTCCAGGATAGGAGTTGGGGACCCCTGATCTATAATATAGTGACTTTTCTGTCAATCTAACTGTCGATTATGAACATATTTGAAATGTGAACCATTACATTACATTACATATTCAAATTGTCTACTGCAAGTAAACTTTACCATTATAGAGCACCTTTCATAGTAAGCATTATTTCAAAACATTTTGCACATTAAATTGTTTCAGAGGAAATTAGTATATTAATGAGCAAAGAAACAATCAAATACAAATCATTTACAACAAAAAATACAAATTGAAAGAAGCTAATCTAAGAAGCGGTCCCGGGGTTGGTGTCATTGTCTTGGACTGCTGTGTCACCTGAATCGGAGGTCTTGGCCAGCCTCAATGGCAGATTTAATTATATAGCTTCAGTTAGCACAATACTTTAGATGCATATTTCACATGTTAACCAGTGTGGTTTTCTGTTTTAAACAAGTATGGCCTTTCAGATATTGTCACCTTGTTTCACTCCAAAGACCCACTAGCCCAGGGACCACAACCCTCCATCACATGCTTTCCATTTTCCTATTTTTATCATTTAAGAATCAACTTTATCAGAGATGTTTCATCCATCCATCCATCCATCCATCCATCCATCCATCCATCCATCGTCCAACCTGCTGAATCCAAACACAGGGGTCTGCTGGAGCCAATCTCTGCTAACACAGGGCACAAGGCAGGAACCAATACCGGGCAGGGTGCCAACCCACCGCAGGACACACACAAACACACCCACACACCAAGCACACACACACTAGGGCCAATTTAGAATCGCCAATCCTCCTAACCTGCATGTCTTTGGACTGTGGGAAGAAACCCACGCAGACACGGGGAAAACATGCAAACTCCACACAGGGAGGACCCAGGAAGCAAACCCGGGTCTCCTAACTGCGAGGCAGCAGCGCTACCACTGCGCCACCGTGCCGCCCCAATACAATACAATACAATACAATTTATTTTTGTATAGCCCAAAATCACACAAGGAGTGCCGCAATGGGCTTTAACAGGCCCTGCCTCTTAAAGGCCCTCCAGCCTTGACTCTCTAAGAAAACAAGGAAAAACTCCCAAAAAAACTCCAGTAGGGAAAAAAAAAATAGAATCAATCAATCAATCAATGAACATTTATTTATATAGCACATATTCATACAAAAAAATGTAGCTCAAAGTGCAGATGAAACCTCGGGAAAGGCAGTTCAAAGAGAGACCCCTTTCCAGGTAGGTTGGGCGTGCAGTGGGTGTCAAAAAGAAGGAGGTCAATACAACACAATACAATACACAGAACAGAACAAATCCTCAATACAGTATAAAAATAAAAATTTTAGAAGTACGTAGCAGAATTTAACAGTGAATGACATCATATAATATGATTTTTCCTAAAATTCTTTAGGAGAAATTGCCTGAGACATGAGATGAGGTAAAAGGAGTTAAAATGGAGAATTTGGTTTGAGAAGCATGTTATATTTTATGAGCTCTCACTCTACTCTTGTTGTATCTCTTTCAAGACTTCAGATTTTAAGTGAATTGATGCCTCTCTCTCTGAGGTGACTTCCAACATTTGAGCTACGATCAGATCCATTTCTTTTGTTTTTCCAACTCTACCACAGGCAGGCGGAATGACTTGCTTGTGGTCAAATGGTGTCAGCGGTGGGATTTGAACTCACAACTTCAGGGTTTGTTGTCCAAACTCTTAACCGCCTGCCTTTCCTTCCAGAATGTTGTATGACACTAATTGGAGCACAGCGATATAAATGAAAGCACCTAATCGTATTATTCAGAACAGAGGACTGCAGTTTTGTAATCGTAGTAAAGTGTTTTATTACCACAAACAACTGTTCATACATTTCGCCAGATATTACTGAGCACACAATGCAAAATAAAAAAAAAAAATGTCAAGACATGACTTCTGCGGTGGGTTGGCGCCTTGCCCAGGATTGGTTCCTGCCTTGCGCCCTGTGTTGGCTGGGATTGGCTCCAGCAGACCCCCGTGACCCTGTGTTCAGATTCAACGGGTTGGAAAATGGATGGATGGAAGACATGACTTGGACAATCTGAGCCCGTTGCATGACTTTGTTGAGCTCTCCGGTGAAACTCACGAGGAGACCCTCGTGAGGACACCGGGGTTATTTTATTTCAGAAAAAAAATCTGAAAAGCAATGAGACAAAAGAAAATGCCTCCATTTTGCTTCATTTTTATGCCATTGTTGTCTAAGAGAAACCATAAAAAACATATAATTTGGTATTTTTCATTCTGATGGGATAACCTGTTTCTCGGCATTGTCCTCGTTGCACACGACACACTTGGTGTCTGTTTGCACTCAGCAGGTGGCAGGATGCCCGCTGTCCGGACAGTCACGACAAACTTGTGATGAAGAAATGCCATCGGGGTGGCTATCTGCATCAGTATACCAGAGTCTACAGCAGGGGTCCTCAATCACAGTCCTGGAGGGCCGCAGTAGCTGCAGATTTTCATTCCAACTAGTTTCCTAATTAGAAAGCTGTCCATGCTGATATAATCAAACTTGGTATTGAACTGTTTGGCTTCTTAATGCTTGCATTCATCCAAGTGCAATTTGAATTGCACTGTAGAGTTTCCTTCGGTGAGAACATTTTCCACGTGTTTTGTGGACCAGAATAGATTTAAACTTAATGGCCCTCCCAATTCCCCCCTCATTCATTTCTAAACACTTTGTATCACAGATACTTCATGGTAAGCACGTTAGCTGGAGGGCTGCTGGTTTATGGGTTATCTGCATCTCACTATTAACTATTGTCTGATTAAGAAAACAGGCAACAATTAAAACTTAAATGCAGCTGCTAAAATGTAAAATAGGGTTCTGAATGGTAACAGGCAAGTGAACTAAAATGAAGCCCAAAAAATTGTATTGCTTTAATAGTAAATACCACGTTTCCCTGAAAATTAGACCGGGGGCCTCAAGTATAACGCAGTGCGTAGAACTCGCACTATAACATGGCGTAAGCACAAAAGCTGAAATGTGCTTACGCACAGAAAAATCCAGATGCAGGAATCTGTGCGTACTCCAACTTCCACGTTCTTCCGCTACATAAATCCCGACCAGCGTGAAAACTAACGCCGTGCACGCGCATTATGTAACGCCCCAAATCCTCCCAGAATTACGCCTATTTGAATATGCAAATCAATATAAATCGCCCTTAAGCGCAGCCTTCTGTGAAAAGACAATGGGAAAAGCACGGGGAAAATATAAGAATTTCAGCGAATACCAAGTGGAGGCAAAGGAAAACATACTATTTGTTCAAATAAACTGTGATATAATCAACAAAAGGAAGTTGATCGAGTGACATAGCGTGTTGGAGAAACCTGAAAGCTCACATTCACAAATTGCACAGTGCTGGAAATAAAAAAGAAGTCACATATCAAAGTCGCCGTGAAAAGCCGAGTTGTAAGCCCACTGTCTGAGTGTCATATGAAAGCTTATTAGGGTACAGAGAAAAAGGCACACAGTGAGGAAAAAGCACGAAATGTCAACTTCAATCTCGACATTTCCACTTTAATCACGTAGTTTATTTTGTCATTAAAGTAGAACATCATAAACTTCATCTTAAAATCGTTTAATTAACCAGTTTCTCAAATCACATCGTAATTAAAGTAGCACGTTAAATGCTTTGTTTTGTATTTGATCTTCTATGTGCTCTATGTGTGTGAATCACTACTTGCTTCTTAAACTGGATCTCTTCCTCCAACTGGACACAGAATCAATTACATTTGTGATATTACAGTTCTCTGAATAACTAAAATACTGAGATGTATACGTGATGTCATTTTCATGATGATAGGAGTTAAAGCACGTTATTAAACATGTGTTTCACTTCGATGAAATAATTTATTGCAGCAGTACAATCAGGGCGGCTCTAGGCTTGTGGTGGCACTGGGCAGAGGAAGAATCGGTGGCTCCTTCGCCCGACCGTCAGTAAGGTAGCTTATGCACAGTGGATGGCTGCATAGCCGCCTCGTGCTCATGACACAAGCATTTAACTTTTGCAGAAATTTGTCGCTGTGTTTTTAGCTGTGTTGTTATTTTCTCTTTCTGTTTTATATTCAATATATATTGGCGTAGCCGTCACTGCAGTCAGTGCTTTTCTTTCCCCAAGTAACCGATCGCCATACAATCAGCTCTGTAATAGAAGTTAAGCCATCTGTAAGCTTAGCGCCGATTCTTCAAAACGTTTAAAGAACATTGAAATATCTTCGTAGTACATGTTTAATTATTCTATCCTTAACGACACTCCCAGTGAAGAATATAGATTATTTAAATGAAGTTAAAGTTTTATCTGTATAATTTAATAAACATATTTTGCTGAATTTCACCTTATAAATGATATCGTTTCTGTTTCTGAACCCGAGGTCCGTACAGGAAAGGCTTTAAAACATTTTGCAGTGGCTGAGACAGCGTGTCCTTGAAGCTGTATACCGATAATTCTCTTCCGATCAGCTGCTGCTGTGATTCCCACTCAGATACAGTGATATAAATACTCTGAGTGGTGCAGTGAGAGAAATATTGAAAAAGATGATCCGCTGTGGCAACTCCTAACAAGAGGAGCTGAAAGAAGAAGAAGAAGAAGAAGAGAAGTGAGAGTAACAACGCTAAAGCAGTTATGGTATTTGGAATACTATGGCTGTTCCCTCTACCATTATATTGTTACAAGTTAATTACAATCAGATGCATTACACTAATAAACAATATGCGGTTAGTTTCGTGTATTTATAAAGCCGCGTCAGGAAAATAAGGTGTAACCACACAGGAACAGTAGCACTGCTTTGACGCTGGGTGCCGCCAGTCTGCAAAACCGAGTGGAGAACTTGTGTACAACAAGGTATGAGGTACTGTGGAAAAGTGCGTGGCTTTAAGCCAAGTGTAGGTTTTATACATCGCGATTTGAACGTGGAAGAGTTTCTGTGCATACGCACCGTTTATACATGAGGCCCCGGGTCTTTTATTAATTTTTGCTCCAAAAGATGCACTAGGGTTTATTTTTAAGGTATAGCTTATATTTATTTATGTACAACAATATACATTTATCCAAATATAGTCATGTCATCTTCTGGAAAATCATCCTAACTCTCCACATTCAAACCCTAAATTTCTTGCTACGCTTTTAGGATCCTGCAGGATCACACGCTTTGATGTTTGATGAATAGTTCGTGTGGTGAAGCAAAATGCCGACATACAAACGTATTCGTGTTGCTTTTATATTCAGGCGTCACATATTTCCCCATCGTAATGACATGATACATTTTAAAAGTCTCACATACCATCTTCTGTGCCGTCTCTTTTTTTTTGTACCTTTACAATAACATCAAAATGTATGTCGGCGTATTTGAGCCACAGAGAAAAATAAAATAAGGACATAATAAAAATGTTTATTTTGTGATTAAAGTGGAAACGTCAGCTTTAAACTTGAAATGTTCTCTTTAATCCCATAGTTTACTTTATCATTAAAGCAGACCGTTGTAAACGTCATCTTAAAACCGATCTAGCTGTTAAATCGCTACTTGCTTCTGGGGCTATTCAAGCGTCAGATATTCCCCAGAGTAACATTAAAACATTAAAACATTAGAACACTCTAGATGAGAACAGGCCATTCAGCCCAGCAAAGCCCACCAGTCCTATCCACTTATTTCTTCCAAAAAAACATCAAGTTGAGTTTTGAAAGTCCATAAAGTCTTACTGTCTACCACACATGTAAAGAAGAACTTCCTAATGTTTGTGTGAAATTTCCTCTTAACACGTTTCCAGCGCTGTCCCTGTGTTCTTGATGAATTCACTTTAAAATAAGTCTCGACACGATAAATTTTAAAGGTCTGACATACCATCTTCCGTGCCGTCTTTTAATTATTTTTTTTTTGCACCTTCACAACCGCAACAGAATTTACGGCGGCGTATTTGAGCCACAGAGAGAAAAAAGTTAGGGACTTGGTGAAAAGGTCTATTTTGTTATTAAAGTGGAAATTTCGGCTTAAATCTCAAAATGTCCACTTTTAATCCCTTATTTATTTCATTTTTATTTTATTCCCTTATTTATTTAGTTTATTTTAGCATTGAAGTAGAACTTTGTAAACATCATCTTAAAACTGACCCAGTTGTTAAATCACTACGTGCTTCTGGGGCTTCTTCCTGACCTGACAGCTGTTGCAAGCAGCATCGCCACACAGAACACATTACACTTATGATATTCCAGCTCTCTGCACATTTAGAATTCTTAGATTGATACTTGATCCATCCATCCATTTACTAACCCGCTGACGCTTCCAAACAGGGTACGGGGTCTGCTGCCAATCCCAGCCAACACAGGGCACAAGGCAGGAACCAATCCTGGGCAGGGTGCCAACCCACCACAGGACACACACAAACACACCCACACACCAAGCACACACTAGGGCCAATTTAGAATCACCAATCCACCTAACCTGCATGTCTTTGGACTGTGGGAGGAAACCGGAGCACCCGGGAGGAAACCCACGCAGACACGGGAGACAACTCCACGCAGGGAGGACTCGGGAAGCGAACCCGGGTCTCCTAACTGCGAGGCATGATATCACTTTAAATATGTACAGTTAGGTCCATAAATATTTGGACAGAGACAACTTTTTTCTAATTCTGGTTCTCTACATTACCACAATGAATTTTAAATGAAACAACTCAGACGCAGTTGAAGTGCAGACTTTAAGCTTTAATTCAGTGGGTTGAACAAAAAAGATTGCATAAAAATGTGAGGCAACTAAAGTATTTGTTTAACACAATCCCTTCATTTCAGGGGCTCAAAAGTAATTGGACAAATTAAATAACTGGAAATAAAATGTTCAGTTCTAATACTTGGTTGAAAACCCTTTGCTGGCAATGCCAGCCTGAAGTCTTGAACTCCTGGACATCACCAGATGTTGGGTTTCCTCCTTTTTAATGCTCTGCCAGGCCTTTACTTTCAGTTGCTGTTTGTTTGTGGGCCTTTCTGTCTGAAGTTTAGTCTTCAACAAGTGAAATGCCTGCTCAGTTGGGTTAAGATCAGGTGACTGACTCGGCCATTCAAGAATTTTCCACTTCTTTGCTTTAATAAACTCCTGGGTTGCTTTGGCTGTATGTTTTGGGTCATTGTCCATCTGTATCATGAAACGCCCGCCGCCCAATCAATTTGACTCATTTAGCTGGATTTGAGCAGACAGTATGTCTCTGAACACCTCAGAATTCATTCGGCTGCTTCTGTCCTGTGTCACATCATCAATAGACACTAGTGTCCCAGTGCCACTGGCAGCCATCACACTGCCTGACTCCACCGTGTTTTACAGATGATGTGCTATGCTTTGGATAATGAGCTGCTCCACGCCTTCTCCATACTTTTTTCTTGCCATCATTCTGGTGGAGGTTGATTTTGGTTTCATCTGTCCAAAGAATGTTTTTCCAGAACTGTGCTGGCTTTTTTAGATGTTCTTTAGCAAAGTCCAGTCTAGCCTTTCTATTCTTGAGGCTTATGAGTGGCTTGCACCTTGCAGGTCACCCTCTGTATTTACTTTCAAGCAGTCTTCTCTTTATGGTAGACTTGGATATCGATATGCCGACCAATACCTGGAGAGTGTTGTTCACTTGGTTGGCTGTTGTGAAGGGGTTTCTCTTCACCATGGAAATGATTCTGCGATCATCCACCACTGTTGTCTTCCGTGGACGTCCAGGGGCCTCATGTATAAACGGTGCGTACGCACAGAAATATTGCATAAGAACGTTTCCACTCTCAAATCGCGATGTATAAAACCTAAACTTGGTGTAAAGCCACGAACATTTCCACGGTACCTCATACCTTGTCGTACGCAAGTTCTGCGCTGTGGCGATTGGGTATTTGGAGAAAGAAAAGTAAGAACAGGCATTGGAGGTTAGTGTGTTTAAAAGAGACAGTACTTCTGTAATAAAGTATTTCATTGAAGGTCTGAGATATGAACAATCACTGCGCCACCGTGTTCACATGTTTGATAACATGCTTTAACTCCTATCATCATGAAAATGATATCACGTATACATCTCAGTATTTTAGTTATTCAGAGAGCTGTAATATCACAAATGTAATGGATTCTGTGTCTTGTTGAAGGAAGAGAGCCAGTTTAAGAAGCAAGTAGTGATTCACACACACAGAAGATCAAATACAAAACAAGCATTTAACGTGCTACTTTAGTTATGATGGGATTTGAGAAACTAACAAATTAAACAGTTTTAAGATGAAGTTTATGATGTTCTACTGTAAGGACAAAATAAACTACATGATTAAAGTGGAAATTTCGAGATTAAAGTTGACATTTCGTGTTTTTTTCCCCACTGTGTGCCTTTTTTTTTCTCTATACCCTAATAAGCTTTCATATGACACTCAGACGGTGGGCCACGACTTGCCTTTTCACGGCGACTTGGATATCTGACAACTTCTTTTTTATTTTGCGCACTGTGCGACTTTGTGAACTTGAGCTTTCGAGTTTCTCCGACACGCCATGTCACTCGATCGACTTCCTTTTGTTGATTATATCACTGTTTAAACCAACAAAGAGTACCTTTTTCTTTTGCCTCCACTTGGTATTCGCTGAAATTCTTATATTTTCCCCCGTACTTTTCCCATTGTCTTTTCACATAAGGCTGAGCTTAAGGGCGATTTATATTGATTTGCATAGTCAAAGAGGCGTAATTCTGGGAGGAATTGGGGCGGGACAGCAAGCACGTGCACTTTCATTACCTTTCACGCTGACCGGGATTTATGGAGCGGAAGAAAGTGGAAGTTGGAGTACGCACAGATTCCTGCATGTGGATTTTTCTGTGCGTAAGCACATTTCGGCTTTTGTGCTTACGCCATGTTATAGTGCGAATTCTACACACGGCGTTATGCATGAGGCCCCAGGTCTTTTTGCGTTGCTGAGTTCACCAATGCTTGCTTTCTTTCTCAGGATGTACCAAACTGTAGATTTCGCTACTCATAATATTGTAGCAATTTCTCGGATGGGTTTTTTCTGTTTTCACAGCTTAAGGATGGCTTCTGTCACCTGCATGGAGAGCTCCTTTGACCGCATGTTGTCTGTTCACAGCAAAATCTTCCACATGCAAGCACCACACCTCAAATCAACTCCTGGCCTTTTATCTGCTTAATTGATAAGACATAACGATGGACTTGAACACACCTGCCCAAGAAATAGCCTTTGAGTCGATTGTCCAATTACTTTTGTTCATTGTGTTCAAAAAATGCTTTAGTGGCCTCACATTTTTATGCAATCGTTTTGTTCAACCCACTGAATTAAAGCTGAACGTCTGCACTTCAACTGCATCTGAGTTGTTTCATTTAAAATTCATTGTGGTGATGTACAGAACCAGAATTAGAAAAAAGTTGTCTCTGTCCAAATATTTATGGACCTCACTGTATGTTACATTTTACAGATAAATCGTTAACTTTGTTTAAATAATGAATACTGCTAACAGTCACAAATGTGGGGTGGCACGGTGCTAGAGCTGTAGCGCTGCTGTCTCGTAGGGAGTCACATCCCTTGCGATCCTTGCCTGGAGTTTGCATGTTTTTCCTGGTGGGTTTCCACAGTGGGCTCAGTTTTTCATCCCAGGACATGAAGATTTGGTGACGCTATAATGACGTTAGTGTATACGTATGTGCTCGTATTCACCTTGCGATGAGCTGATGCCCCATCCAGAGATTTTGTTTCTGTCTTATGCCGATGCTGCTGGAATTGGGCGCATCCCCTGAACTGATGGATGTAATTATTAAACATCCTTTTCAGAGATATTGTGGCAAGGTGTCCTCGGAATTAAATGGATGTTTCGGGCACACGCATCGTATTGCGTGAAGTATAAACCTTGCCTTAGGCGCCTTACATTTCAGCTGACGATCTTGACTAGGGATTGTTTTTGGGGTAGGGCTTACATTACAGAGCAACCTGAAAATTATTCTAGGGCTTATTATCGGAGTAGGTCTTATTTTTTGGGGAAACATGGTAAAAGAGTTCTAATTAAGAAACAGATTAAAGTGAAAACCTGCAGCCATAGCAGAGCTCCAGGACTGTAATTGAGGACCCTCTGATCTACAAAGTAACTAAAATTTGTCTTTGACGAATAACGGCACGAACAAGGCATAGAGTTAAACACCAACTGTCGTTATCAGCAAGGACTGAGTTCTAATTAGGACACTGGCAGGAATGCAAACCCGTAGCCACTGCGGCCCTCCAGGACCATGATTGAGGACCACTGCTCTACAGGTTCCACATCATCCAATTGACTGTCACTATCTCGATTACTGTCATTATCATCCAAATATTCATCTGGCAACAGCAGCTGACATGATATCATGTATATAGTGTATATACACACACACACACACACACACATATATATATATATACCACACTCATAAACACACACATTTTATATATATAAAGTGTATATACATACTTACGTGCACATACATAATATATACACAGACCCCACACCTACAGTATTTACACATGTTTAGGCCCCTTCACTTTCTGCCGACTTTACTGCACTGCAGATTTCATTTTAAACGGACACATATTCCAATTTTGCCCATCAACCTCCACTCAATAATCCAACATGACCAAGTTCGAACTGTTTTAGAAAGCTTTGCAAATGTATTAAAACTCAAAAAACCAAAATCTCTCTTTCATGTACATAAGTTAGCCTCTACAAGCTTGGCACGCCTGGATTAGTACCATTTATCCCCCCCTCCTTCCTATACTGTATATTATACATTTATGTGTTAGCTTGGATCTGTGAAAAAAGACAACAATTAGCACTCTGTGCTGGTTTACTAATATCATCCATGTAGAATTTGTTAAAAACTGAATTTAAACTTTTGTCTTGATTTTGGAAGGCTCCATCCTCACTCGATTTTACTCATCCAATGTTCATATTTTAGTGTTATAAGCTTATTGCATCAATATTTTCATGGAGTGGTATAAATGTGAATTTCCCCTTGGGATTAATAAAGTATCTATCTATCTATCTATCTATCTATCTATCTATCTATCTATTATATAGTGCCTTTCATATCTATCTATCTATCTATCTATCTATCTATCTATCTATCTATCTATCTAAATGTAGAGCTCTACTAAATATTGACATGCTGAGATAGCATTTGAAGTTCAACGATTCAGCTGTACAAATTTTAGGCGTACATTTTACTTGACACTCACTTAATATTAGTAAACTAAAGCAAGTATATTTTTATATGCGATAAATTAAATTTAATATTAAAGCAAATTAATAAATCAGCAACCAAAATGGAACCCATCAATATATTAAAAGAATAAAATAGACTACTTACGCCATGCCGATATTCATAATATGCCAGCTCATCCTTCCTCAGAATAAAATATCTTTCTTTATAATTACAAGGTGAGGTTCTCCTCTTCTGTTGAGATTTTTTAAAAAGAAACTCTTCTAAAATAATGTTGGAAGTCATCCTATAAAATGAAGGTCTGTCATGGAGAAATCCTGGATTAAAGCCCACAAATCGCAGTAATTAAAGGACAATCAAGTATGTTAATTAAAACGATCAATGCGCACAACGTTATCTCCAAAACAATCACCAGTTTATGTCAGGCGCTGCTTCCGGCACGTTAGCAGACTAAACCACTTCCTTGCAAGAAACGTTTCAGCAATCAGTTTACACCTTTCCAAATACAAACTGAGCAGGATGGCAAAGAAATAAAATCTAAGCCCAGAAAATGTAAGTTAATAAACAAGAAAACAAAATTTATGAATAAATAAATATTCAATAGATAGATAGATACAGTGGGATGCAAAAGTTTGGTCAACCTTGTTAATAGTCATTATTTTCCTGTATAAATCGTTGGTTGTTGTCAGTTAAATATATCATATAGGAGACACACACAGTGATATTTGAGAAGTGAAATGAAGTTTATTGGATTTACAGAAAGTGTGCAATAATTGTTCAAACAAAATCAGGCAGGTGCATAAATTTGGGCACCGTTGTCATTTTATTGATTCCCAAACTTTTAGAACTAATTATTGGAACTCCAATTGGCTTGGTAAGCTCAGTGACCCCTGACCTACATACACAGGTGAATCCGAGTATTTAAGGGGGTCAATTGTAAGTTTCCCTCCTCCTTTAATTTTCTCTGAAGAGTAGCAACATGGGGGTCACAAAACAACTCTCAAATGACCTGAAGACAAAGATTGTTCACCATCATGGTTTAGGGAAGGATACAGAAAGCTGTCCCAGAGATTGAAGCTGTCTGTTTCCACAGTTAGGAACATATTGAGGAAATGGAAGACCACAGGCTCAGTTCAAGTTAAGGCTCGAAGTGGCAGACCAAGAAAGATTTCAGATAGACAGAAGCGACGAATGGTGAGAACAGTCAGAGTCAACCCACAGACCAGCACCAAAGACCTACAACATCATCTTGCAGCAGATGGAGTCACTGTGCATCGTTCAACCATTGGCGACTTTACACAAGGAGATGCTGTATGCGAGAGTGATGCAGAGGAAGCACAAACAGAGCCGCTTGAGGTCTGCTCAAGCACATTTGGACAAGCCAGCTTCATTTTGGAATAAGGTGCTGTGGACTGATGAAACTAAAATTGAGTTACTTGGGCATAACAAGGGCGTTATGCATGGAGGAAAAGAACACAGCATTCCAAGAAAACACCTGCTACCTACAGTAAAATATGGTGGTGGTTCCATCATGCTGTGGGGCTGTGTGGCCAGTGCAGGGACTGGGAATCTTGTCAAAGTTGAGGGACGCATGGATTCCACTCAGTATCAGCAGATTCTGGAGACCAATGTCCAGGAATCAGTGACAAAGCTGAAGCTGCGCCGGGGCTGGATCTTTCAACAAGACAACGACCGAAACACTGCTCAAAATCCACTAAGGCATTCATGCAGAGGAACAAGTACAACGTTCTGGAATGGCCATCTCAGTCCCCAGACCTGAATATAATTGAAAATCTGTGGTGTGAGTTAAAGAGAGCTGTCCATGCTCGGAAGCCATCAAACCTGAATGAACTAGAGATGTTTTGTAAAGAGGAATGGTCCAAAATACCTTCAACCACAATCCAGACTCTCATTGGAACCTACAGGAAGCGTTTAGAGGCTGTAATTTCTGCAAAAGGCGGATCTACTAAATATTGATTTCATTTCTTTTTTGTGGTGCCCAAATTTATGCACCTGCCTGATTTTGTTTGAACAATTATTGCACACTTTCTGTAAATCCAATAAACTTCATTTCACTTCTCAAATATCACTGTGTGTGTCTCCTATATGATATATTTCACTGACATTTTTTATCGTAACAACCAACGATTTATACACGAAAATAATGACTATTAACAAGGTTGACCAAACTTTTGCATTCCACTGTAGATAGATAGATAAGGTGCTATACAAAATACAAAAAATCATAATAGATACTATAGACAGATAGATTAAAATTGTATTATATAATATGAAAATCAGCATATGATAGATAGATAGATAGATAGATAGATAGATAGATAGATAGATAGATAGATAGATAGATAAAGTCACACATGTGTGCATGGGAGGTATCTAAAGGGCTCGTCTTGTTCTTTCGGCTGCTCCCATTAAGGGTCGCCACAGCAGATCATCTTTTTTCCATATATATAGTACCAAACAGGGCAGTCCTATGACAGGATGTGTCCTGCAGGGGGTGCTCACACCCTGGGAGTGAGTTTGTTTGTGATTGTGACGTGTTACTTAACCCAAATCTATATGGATATAATATAAAAGACAATTTGGCGGTAAGAAATTACATAGGAGAAATAGTTTATCTTTGTTTATTGTCGGCTTACACTGGAAATCATAACTCGGGTGAAGCTCTTGACAACGCTCAGCCTTAGAGTGGAAGCTCAAGAAAAGATGGCAGTCATCAAATCCTGAGTGACCAGCGGTGGTAACGTCGTCCATCCGTCTGGGTTGAGCTTCGAAGGACCCGGCTTTGTTAGAGTTTTTTTTATACAGTTTCTGTATAAAGGTGAGGTTATCACAACCAAACATGGACACTTTCTGTTTCAAGCAGAGAACAGCTGACATAAGACATTAAAAGATGAACATGCGTCATCCAAATATGTACACTGTGAATAAGATTTAGCACCCAGATGCTGCAAGCCAAACAGTCACCGATTTCAATCACAACTGCTCTTCTTATTATAGCCTGCTGAGGAATGCCTGTGCCTTTCTGGGTGAAGTTGTTTTAGGATAGGCTCAAGTTCTCTGTGACAGCTGCTTGCACCGGAACAGTGACATTTCTGTTGTTAACCCTTTGTTGTCGCCTGCTGCCTACACAGGAGTTCATCAGAAGGGATGCTGCCGCCTAGTGCACTGGGGAACAATATGAGAATAGAAGGCAGCCTCCCAATGTCGCTCATTTGTACTGACCTCCCAAGTGGGAAAATGAATTCTAACTATCCTGATCAGGATGGTCCTATGTTGTCCGCCAGCTACACTGACCTGCCTGGCAGATATGGGACTCTCATCTATCCCTGCCAAGATGCCAGTCCTGCTATATCTTCTGTCATTCTGACTCTTGGCATGTGATGGACTGTGCAGTCGACCATTGCCTGTTTTGGGTCTTCTCCCAAACAGAAAACCACTTAAAACTTTGGGTAAAGCAGACAGCATTACACGTTGTGTCAGATAAAATATTAATAAGATGTTATATTGTTTTCTAATTACTAAGAAGAATTTCTATACCAGTGCCAAACTTATGATGTTAACATGCTTACAAGACATGTTTTGTAGTGGAAATGACCTGCAAATTCTTACAAATATCTCTAAATAAAAAAATAAGGCTCCTTTATTTTCACTACTCCATGCAGTGAACTTCAGAGTGATAGCAAACAACAACGAACACAACCAACATAGTGAAAAAAAAAACAGCATGTTGAAATTAAACGTCAAGAGAAGCATCTAGTGGTGTAAACTAATACTGCAGCTTTTTTGCGAACACTACAACATTTATTTCTACAGCACATTTCAGTACAACACCCTGTGGTGGGCTGGCGCCTTGACCGGGGATTGTTTCCTGCCTTGCGCCCTGTGTTGGCTGGGATTGGCTCCAGCACACCCGGTAGTTAGGATATAACGGGTTAGATAATGGATGGATGGATGGATTTCAGTACAAACGGTGTAACTCATTGGTTTAAAGATGTCAAAGAAATAGTTACATGCAAAGGAAAGCAAATTAAACTGACATAAGAATAATAATGAAAAAATAGTATACAAAAGATAAATAAATAATGCTTACATAAGAAAGATATTAAGAGAAGTAGAGTCCTTAAGTCACCTCTCTGAAGGGGAAGGAGCCTGAGCTAGTGCGCGAGGTCGAGAGGTTCCGGCTAGATATAGTGGAACTCACCTCGACGCACAGCTTGGACTCTGGAACCAATCTCCTTGAGAGGGGCTGGACTCTCTACCACTCTGGAGTTGCCCCCGGTGAGAGGCGCCGAGCAGGTGTGGGCATACTTATTGCCCCGACTCGGAGCCTGTGCGTTGGGGTTTACCCCGGTGGACGAGAGGGTGGCCTCCCTCCGCCTTCGGGTGGGGGGAAGGGTCCTGACTGTTGTTTGTGCATATGCGCCGAACAGCAGTTTGGAGTATCCACCCTTTTTGGAGTCTCTGGAGGGGTTGCTAGAGGGCATACCTTCTGGGGATTCCCTCGTTTTCCTGGGAGACTTCAATGCTCACGTGGGCAATGACAGTGAGACCTGGAAGGGCGTGATTGGGAGGAATGGCCCCGATCTGAACCCGAGCGGTGTTTTGTTATTGGACTTCTGTGCTCGTCACGGATTGTCCATAACGAACACCATGTTCAAGCATAAGGGTGTTCATATGTGCACTTGGCACCAGGACACCCTAGGCCTCAGGTCGATGATCGACTTTGTGGTCGTGTCGTCGGACTTGCGGCCATATGTCTTGGACACTCGGGTGAAGAGAGGGGCGGAGCTGTCAACTGATCACCACCTGGTGGTGAGTTGGCCGATGGTGGGGAAGATGCCGGTCAGACCTGGTAGGCCCAAACGTGTTGTGAGGGTCTGCTGGGAACGGCTGGCAGAGTCCCCTGTCAGAAGTAGCTTCAACTCCCACCTCCGCAGAACTTCAACCACGCCCCGAGGGAGGTGGGGACATTGAGTCCGAATGGGCCATGTTCCGTGCCTCTATTGTTGAGGCGGCTGACCGGAGCTGTGGCGCAAGGTGGTCGGTGCCTGTCGTGGCGACAATCCCCGAACCCGTTGGTGGACACCGGAGTCCTATAGGACTTTTTTGTCCTGTGGGTCTCTGGAGGCAGCTGATAGGTACCGGCAGGCCAAGCGAACGCGCTTCGTTGTTGCTGAGGCAAAACTCGGGCATGGGAGGAGTTTGGAGAGGCCATGGAGAACGACTTTGGACGGCTTCGAGGAGATTCTGGTCCACCGTCCGGCGCCTCAGGAGGGGGAAGCAGTGCAGTGTCAACACCGTATATGGTGGGGATGGTGCGCTGCTAACCTCACTTCGGGACGTTGTGGGTCGGTGGGAGGAGTACTTCGAAGACCTCCTCAATCCCACTAACATGCCTTCCAACGAGGAAGCAGAGCCTGGGGACTCTGAGGTGGGCTCTCCCATCTCTGGGACTGAAGTCACCGAGGTGGTCAAAAAACTCCTTGGTGGCAGGGCCCGGGGGTGGATGAGATACGCCCGGAGTTCCTTAAGGCTCTGGATGTTGTAGGACTGTCTTGGTTGACACGCCTCTGCAACATCGCATGGACATCGGGACAGTGCCTCTGGATTGGCAGACGGGGTGGTGGTCCCCTCTTTAAAAGGGGACCGGAGGGTGTGTTCCAACTATAGAGGGATCACACTCCTCAGCCTCCCTGGAAAAGTCTATTCGGGGTTCTGGAGAGGAGGGTCCGCCGGATAGTGAACCTCGGATTCAGGAGGAACAGTGTGGTTTTCGCCCTGGTCGCGGAACAGTGGACCAGCTCTTCACCCTTAGCAGAGTCCTGAGGGTGCATGGGAGTTTGCCCGACCGGTCTACATGTGTTTTGTGGACTTGGAAAAGGCATTCGACCGTGTCACTCGGGGAATCCTGTGGGGGGTGCTCCGGGAGTATGGGGGACCGGACCCCGGATAAGAGCTGTTCGGTCCTGTACAACCGTGTCAGAGCTTGGTCCGCATTGCCGCAGTAAGTCGAGCCCGCTTCCAGTGAGAGTTGGACTCCGCCAGGGCTGCCCTTTGTCACCATTCTGTTCATAACTTTTATGGACAGAATTTCTAGGCGCAGCCAGGGTGTTGAAGGGGTCCGGTTTGGTGGACTCAGGATTGGGTCACTGCTTTTTGCAGATGATGTTGTCCTGTTTGCTTCATCAGGCCGTGATCTTCAGCTCTCTGGATCGGTTCGCAGCTGAGTGTGAAGCGGCTGGGATGAGAATCAGCACCTCCAAATCCGAGAGCATGGTCCTCAGCCGGAAAAGGGTGGAGTGCCCTCTCAGGGTTGGGGGAGAGATCCTGCCCCAAGTGGAGGAGTTCAAGTATCTCGGGTCTTGTTCACGAGTGAGGGAAGAATGGAGCGTGAGATGACAGGCGGATCGGTGCGGCATCCGCAGTGATGCGGGCTCTGCATCGGTCTGTCGTGGTGAAAAAGGAGCTGAGCCGTAAGGCAAAGCTCTCAATTTACCAGTCGATCTACGCCCTACCCTCACCTATGGTCATGAGCTATGGGTAGTGACCGAAAGAACGAGATCACGAATACAAGCGGCTGAAATGAGTTTCCTCCGCAGGGTGTCTGGGCTTTCCCTTAAAGATAGGGTGAGAAGCTCAGTCATCCGGGAGGGGCTCAGAGTAGAGCCGCTGCTCCTCCGCATCGAGAGGAGTCAGATGAGGTGGCTCGGGCATCTGATCAGGATGCCATCTGGACGCCTCCCTGGTGAGGTGTTCCGGGCACGCCCAACCGGGAGGAGGCCCCGGGGAAGACCCAGGACACGCTGGAGGGACTATGTCTCGGCTGGCCTGGGAACGCCTTTGGGATTCTCCCGAAGAGCTGGAAGAAGTGGCCGGGAGAGGGAAGTCTGGGCCTCTGCTTAAGCTGCTGCCCCCGCGACCCGACCTCGGATAAGCGGAAGAGGATGGATGGATGGATGGATGGATGGAGTCCTTAAGTACAGAGATTTTTCAAGTTTCTAAATCACAGTCAGGTCACACTGACAGGGTGGTCAGAAAATAAAAAAAACACAGTTAAGCTGGAGTTTGCTGGTACCGATTAACTTTAGCATGCAGGCTAATACAGTGGAGCACTTTAAAACACTGCTGAAAACACATTACTTTAACATGGCCTTCTCATAACTTCACTTTAACTTAATCCTGATACTCTGTATGTTCAATTCATCATAATAACTACTCATGGTGGCTCTAAAATCCGTACTGACCCCTACTCTCTCTTCTGTTTCTTTTTCCGGTTTCTTTGTGGTGGCGGCCTGCGTCACCACCACCTACTCAAAGCATCATGATGCTCCAACATTGATGGACTAAAAGCCAGAAGTCCACGTGACCATCATCATCAAATCCTTCTGTGAGAATCCTAAATACAAAAAGGACTGTTTCATTTATGTTAGGTAGAATGCCCAGAGGGGACTGGGCGGTCTCATGGTCTGGAATCCCTGCAGATTTTATTTTTTTTTTCTCCGGCCGTCTGGATTTTTTTTTTTTTTTCTGTCCACCCTGGCCATTGGACCTTACTCTTATTCTATGTTAGTTAATGTTGACTTATTTTATTTTCTTACTGTGTCTTTTATTTTTCTATTCTTCATTATGTAAAGCACTTTGAGCTACATTTTTTTGTATGAAAATGTGCTATATAAATAAATGTTGATGTTGTTGTTGTTGTTGCATGTCCGTGAGATGCGGAAAAAACTGGACTACGGAGTGAAAAAATATACACATAAGAACGTGTAAAGCCCACACAGACAAATTCAGACCCAGTCTTCTACCGTGGCAGTGCCAACCACTGCTTCACTCTTTTGCAACGGTTTACTGTTTCCAGAAGAGATGGGACGTTGGCCACTGAGGTTTCGAAGCTCATCTCCTCCAATTGGTTTAATGAAGAGCCAAGGTAGCGAGGCATAACAACGTGACTGATGACGTCCGACACTTTACGGCTACGGTGGCCAGATTAGAAAACTAGAAATACGGACACTCTTAAAATCTCTCTCTCTCTCTCTCTCTCTCTCTCTCTCTCTCTCTCTCTCTCTCTATATATATATATATATATATATATATAAATAATGTACACATGCCCCCTACACACCCAGACCAATATATTATATAAAAGTAGAGACATAAGTTTAAAACATAAAGCAAGGATTTTAATGGGTTATGAGGAAAACAAAAGTAAAATCGTTTGAAAATTATTTAATACAAGCTAAAAAAAAAATTGAAAATATTTATTTAACACAGACAACAGTGAAATATCATTATTATTTAATACAGGCAGTGTGGGCCGTGGCAAGTAGTAAGAACACACTTTGTTGACCCTGTATGTTGGCAATGCTAATACAGAACTGCACATCAGCGCGGGTGGAGAGCAAAACGGTGACAGTGTGTCTCTGTCCTCAGCCAACCATAGCAACTGAACAAGTTGCAAACACTCGTTTCCTCGTTACATTTGGGTTATTTTCATCAAGAGAATCTTAGAAAAGAAAGTATAATTACTTATAAAGTTACAGCTAAGTACCGTAAGAAGGTAGTAAAAATATATTTTTATTACGATATTTGAAAATGAAATAAACATTTGGTTGTCCCTGAAAGGTCAGTACGGTACAGGGGACAAATGATCAAATATGGGACATGTCCCGTATATAAGGGACGTCTGGCAACCCTATTTACGGCTGAAGTCGATATGTCTCGCCAATTTTACTCCGCTCTGCAGCAATATCTACTTGACCTGCCACGCTCTACCACAATCTTATTTAAAGAAGATTTTGAATTAAATTTGGAGTCCACAAGTGTGGAACGTGTTATCCGACAATAAAGTAAATACTGCCGCGTCGGACAATGGATGGATTTTTTACATGTCACTTTGAGACGGCTCGCTATCCTTAAAATGACTGTTTGCCTTTTGCCGCACGAGTTGGAAAAAGCGCGTGTGACTCTGCAGTTGCCGTTTCATAGGCGCTGTGGATGCACCAACGCACCATCAGCGCATGCTCCCAACCTCTCACTCTCTCTCCCCTGCTAATGTAATACCAGCTCATTCTTTTGATGATTCATCCATGGATGATGTTACTTGTCCAGCGCCGTTGCAATACTATTCTTCTGTGCTGGGAACCTACAACGTGTACTGTATTTAATTCCACAGCCTACTGTAATCACATTCTCTAAACTATGTGCTAGGCTCCACAAGCACATTCCCTAAACACAGTTATGATTTTCTTTAACACTTATGGCAACAGTGTGATTGCACCCATTTATAGGGGGAAGGTTTATATTTAGGACTGCTGAAACTACAGTGGGAGCAAGCTGATGTCACACACAATGAAAATATGGGAAAGGGTTATAAAGAGAAGGGTTAGTGAAGAGACCACCATAGGGGAACAGCAATGTGGTTTTATGACAGGGAGAGGAACAACTGATGCTGTCTTAGCATTGAGAGAGCTGACAGAGAAGCATCAAGAAAGAGAGAAAGGTTTGCATATGAAGTTTTATGATTTGGAGAAGACTTATGACAGAGTAGCACAGCAAGAGGTCTGGAGGTGCATTATAGATAGATAGATAGATAGATAGATAGATAGATAGATAGATAGATAGATAGATAGATAGATAGATAGATAGATATGAAAAAGTTTGGGAACCCCTCTTAAATGTTTGGATTTTTGTTTAACATTGGCTGGACTTTCAAAGTAGCAACTTCCTTTTAATATACGACATGCCTTATGGAAACAGTAGGATTTCAGCAGTGACATTAAGTTCATTGGATTAACAGAAAATATGCAATATGCATCATAACAAAATTAGACAGGTGCATAAATATGGGCACCACAACAGAGATATGACATCAATACTTAGTTGAGCCTCCTTTTGTTAATCTAACAGCCTCTAGACGCTGTCCTCCTATAGCCTGTGATGAGTGTCTGGATCTGGATGGAGTTATTTCTGACCATTCTTCATACAAAATCTCTCCAGGTCAGTTCAATTTGATGGACAGCCTGCTTCTAATCATCCCATAGATTTTCCAAGATATTCAAGTCAGGGGACTGTGACGGCCATTCCAGAACATTGTACTTCTCCCTCTGCATGAATGCCTTTGTAGATGTGAACTGTATTTTGGGTCATTGTCTTGTTGGAATATCCAACCCCTGCGTAACTTCAACTTTGTGACTGATGCTTGAACATTATCCTGAAGAATTTGTTGATATTGGGTTGAATTCATCTGACCCTCAACTTTAACAAGGGCCCCAGTCCCTGAACTGGCCACACAGCCCCACAGCATGATGGACCCTCCACCAAATGTGATAGTAGGTAGCAGGTGTTTTTCTTGGAATGTGGTTTTCTTCTTCCGCCATGCAAAGAGTTTTTTGTTATGACCAAATAACTCAATTTTTGTCTCATCAGTCCAAAGCTCTTTCTTCCAAAATAAATCCGGCTTGTCTAAGTGAGCATTTGCATACAACAAGTGACTCAGTTTGTGGCGTGAGTGCAGAAAGGGCTTCTTTCTCTTCACCCTGCCATACAGATGTTCTTTGTGAAAATTGTGATGAATTGTAGAACGATGTACAGATACACCATCTGCAGCAAGATGTTCATGCAGGTCTTTGGAGGTGATCTGTGGTTGTCTGTATCCATTCTCACAATCCTGCTCATATGCCGCTCCTGTATTTTTCTTGGCCTGCCAGACCTGCTGGGTTTAACAGCAACTGTGCCTGTGGCCTTCCATTTCCTGATTCCATTCCTTACAGTTGAAACTGACAGTTTAAACCTCTGAGATGGCTTTTTGTAGCCTTCCCCTAAACCAGGAGACTCAACAATCTTTGTTTTCAGATCTTTTGAGAGTTGCTTTGAGGATCCCATGCTGTCTGTCACTCTTCAGAGGAGATTCAAAGGGAAGGAAGCACAACTTGCAATTGACCACCTTAAATACCTTTAACCACTCATGATTGCACACTCCTGTCTATGAAGTTCAAGGCTTAATGAGCTCATCCAACCAAGGAATCAGCATTGAGCAGTGACAGGCATTCAAATCAGCAAAATGACAAGGGGATCCACATTTGTGCACAGCCAGTTTTTCACATTTGATTTAATTTCATACAACTAAATACTGCTTCACTAAAAATCTTTGTTTGGAAAACACCGCAGTACTCAGATGTTCACAGGAAATGAAAGACATACCACCATTATCTTTTTTGTTGAAAGGAGAGTCAATTATTATGCAGGCTGAGAGGGGTTCCCAAACCTTTTCATATGACTATAGATAGATAGATAGATAGATATACATGAAAGGCACTATATAATACATAGATGCGTATCTGTGAAAAGCACTGTATAATAGATAGATACCCTCAGACCAGACGCCAGACACCAGATAAAAGTCCAATAATTTGACATTTTATTATAATACAGTGCACAACACACCCCACACTCCACAATACCCATACAATAATCACTACAATAAATCAATAACCAATCCTCCTCTCCCAGACACCTGTCCTGTCCCTCTGCCACCAGACTCAGCTCATCCGTCTGGGATCTCTCACAGTCCTTTATAGTCCATGACCCGGAAGAGCTTCTGAACCCTCAGTCCATGTGACTTCCTAGCACTTCCGGGTCAGATCAAAACTCCTCTTCTACATTTCGGGAAGTAAGTCATTTCCCCTGTCGCTGTGCCTAAGACATACTTCCGGGTTATAGGGCAAATAACAGTCCCTGGGCCTCCCTGCAGTATCCTCTGGTGGCCCCCAGGGTATCCAGCAGGGCTGTGAAGGAAAACTCCAATGTCCATGATTCCCTGCTGGCATTCGGGGCACCTCCATGCTGCAGGGAGGGCTCCATCTGGTGGCCTGGGGGTATTGGCCGGGATGATTGGCCGGCCATAGTCCACAACAGACAGATAGATCGATAGATAGATAGATAGATAGATAGATAGATAGATAGTGTGAACGCAGCCTGGACACAGATAGGCGGACATGTTGTTTTCCACCACCACACGTTTATTTATAACAATATATACAATTCAAAGTCAGTGCACAAACCCCAAACACAGTCCTGGCCACACAATGCCTTTCTTCGGGCCGCCTCCACTCTCTCATCTCTTGCCTTGTCCTGCCTCCACCCAACTCCAGCCTCGAATGAAGGGAGACGGCCCCTTTAATATCATCCTGTATGAGCTCCAGTGTGGCGGAAATGCCGGCTGTTCTCCCGGAAGCTCTCCGGGTGTCCTTTTTCTTCTTCCTCCCAGGGGAAGGCATTGGGGTGCCCTCTGGCGGTGACCACGGGTCCCTACAGGGTTGGGCTTCCAAGCCCTCTACCCATGGCTTCCAAAGCAACCAGGAAGGCAGCCCCCACGTGATCCAGGGTGGGCATTGACCCTCTTCCAGCCCCTCAAGGTGTCCCCTGGCATCCCTGACAATAGATAGATAGATAGATAGATAGATAGATAGATAGATAGATAGATAGATAGATAGATAGATAGATAGATAGATAGATCCATGTGGCTGGAGGTTTTTATCATAACTTCTGTTGTAACTGGACCTACACCTTAATTTAGGCAGGCTTTCACAGTATATTTCTGTTTTTATGTTTAGGTGTCTTTCCAAAAATATTAAAGCTAGTTCTGCTGAGGTAAATGGAATGTAGCAAGCAGTTATGTATGTTACATGGGGATCATGTTTTTTATCTTAATCTTTAAGATTTCAAGCATGGTTATTATGATTTCCATTCCACATTTTCAGGTGTTATTTTCTAACAAGCATGCAAGTGGGTTTGACAGTGAAATATTGATAGATTATTAGGATACAACTAAGCTGATGTTACACTACATGGCTTGTAGTTGGAGAAAATATCAAACCTAATGATTACCGTTGTTGATCTCATCACTTGAGGGTATCAAATTGCAAGACTTCACAAATTGCAGCGTATGTCAAATTCGATGGCTCTGTAAAAGCTTTCTAGCACAGTTGCCCACCTCCAAAATATTGCAAACGCACACATTTTTATTAGACAATAATATGCTGCCTGACGGATCCAGTGCCCAGCTGCTATGGATTCAGCCACAATATCATCTAGATAGGTAGGTAGGTAGATAGATAGATAGATAGATAGATAGATAGATAGATAGATAGATAGATAGATAGATAGATAGATAGGAGAGGCACTATATAATAGATAGATAGATAGATAGATAGATAGATAGATAGATAGATAGATAGATAGATAGATAGATAGGAGAGGCACTATATAATAGATAGATAGATAGATAGATAGATAGATAGATAGATAGATAGATAGGAGAGGCACTATATAATAGATAGATAGATAGATAGATAGATAGATAGATAGATAGATAGATAGATAGATAGATAGATAGATAGATAGATAGATAGAATACATTTTATTTATTTGCCCCAGGGGGAAAATTTGGATTTTCATAGAAGCTCTTTAAATAAGCAAATATCTAAATAGCTTGACAAATAAATAAATATACACACACACTTTGGTCTGAACACACACCTGAATGACTAAAAAGTAAGAAAATTAAAAAGAAAGAAAACTTCTGACTTGGCTATCCCAGTCACAGTTTAGATATTATGCAGGTGTGCTGCTGCTGCTATAAAGGAGCTGCAGTCACATTTCTTGCCACACTTCTGTTGAAGTATCAGAGGAGTGTGTGACGATTGTTCAAGTTAAGGAGGAGTGAGGGACTGAGGACTTGTGTTAACAGCAGTGTTGGGTTAACAGACAAGACCCCAGTTAGAGGAGGTCTGCTTCAGGGATCTTCTTGAAGTCCTGACATCTTTGATCTGGTTATGAATGTGTTGAGTTGTGGGATAAAAGGGCAGTGCCCCGGTGCAGTCTTTTGCTGATGACATTGTGTTGTGTGGCACCAGAAAAGTGAAAGTGGAGAGGACATTGGACAAATGGAGGAGGACTTTGGAAGAAAGATAGGAAATAGGAAGAAGAAGACAGAATATCTGAGGGTTAATAATGATCAGGACTCAGAAGTGAGCGTGCAGGGAGAGAAACTGAAAACAGTGGAGAAGTTTACATATCTAGGATCAGTGGTATATTTACATTTATTTATTTGGCTCATGCTTTTATCTAAAGATACAATTGGTTATACTGTATTTCTTTTTGTTTTTTGCAATTGGAGCACAGGCAAGTGAAATGACTTGCTCATTGTCACAGCAGTGTCAGTGGTGGGATTCAAATCCACAATCTCAGGGTTTGAAGTCTAAAGCCTTAACAACCAAGCCACTGCCATGCGGTGCTAGCTCAAGATAGAGAATTCAATGCTGCAATAACCCACAGAGTGCAGTGTGAATGAAACTGTTGGAAGAAGGTATCAGGAGGGCTATGAGTGAAGATTTAAGGTGAGGCTTTTAAGACAGTGGTAAGACCAGCAATGATGACATGGGCAGTAAAGGGGAGTAAAGGAGAAGAAGCTGAATGTGGCAGAAATGAGGATAAGGAGATATGGAGTTAAAAAAAAAGAGACGAATAAAACCGAGATAATCAGAGGTGCAACAAAATTGGGAGAGATATCTAAGAAAGTACAGAAAGTGGCTGGGTGATGAAGAGAGACAATGAAGATGTGGGCAAAAGAGTAACAGGAATGGAAGTGCAGGGGAAGACAAATAAAGGCAGGCCAAAGCAAAAGTGGGTGCGTAAATTAAAAGAAGATCTGAAGGAAAAGGGCTTGACTGGTGAGGAGGTGCAGGACTAAGCTGTGCGGAGAAGGCTGAAAAAGCACATCAACTCCACATAGGAGTAGGAAAAGCTGAAGAGAAGAAGACGATTAATGGAAAAATTGTAATCTTCCATATATCTCACTGCAAAAACCGCCTTGGCGTTATAAAACATAATTATTAATCAGTGGTGGCTTGTAATGTATGGTAACGTCTATCGAAACGCACAACCCGTCAAGCAGTGCTTTTTAAGGTTACTGTGAATGCTCACAACGCATTTACGGCACATTTTCTTGTATTTTTTAACACACCTATGGAATTGTGCTGCCCGAGTTTAGAATTTGCTTATATATATATATATATATATATATATATATATATATATATATATATATATATATATATATATATATGAGTATCAGAGGTGGGTAGTAACAAGCTACATTTACTTGAGTAACTTTTTTTAAAAAAGTGTACTTCTAAGAGCACCATACTTTTTTACTTTTACTTGAGTACATTTGTGAAGAAGAAACGCCACTTTTACTTCGCTACATTGAGCAACACTCGAATCGTTACTTTTTTTCCATTAGATAAAGTCTGACAGACAATTTTCAATCTGCTCTGTAGAGTATGCTGTCAAGTAGCGCACACGCTTTCCATTGCGTCTCAACTGCAACTTTAGTTCCCTCTCCTTTCTCTTTCTCAGATCGCTTTTCGGAAGGAAGTCAGTTTCGTAGTTTTTATGAACAGTTCGAAAGTGCCTTTCCACATTTTCCTTCTTTGGAATAGCAATGATAGAATGACAGATCAGACAAACGCATTTCGATTGTGACATTGTGAGAGAAAAAAATCCTCTTCCAATTCCACATCCAGCCCATAAACAACATTTTTTTTTTTTAATCCCAAACAACATTTTTTTTTTTTAATCCCTTTTTTAGTCGATATGAATTGGGAAAGCTAACTAGATCGCTTAGATAGCCGGAGTTTTGCAGTAGCTGGCGCGTTTGATCGTACGTGCGGGATGACCAGTGTGTTAGAAGAAAAGAGATCTCAGACTGGCCGCCCTGTATGTCAATCAAGTGGCAAATGCCATGGGGAGGATATAGGATAGACGCGATCTACCTGCACTCCGTTTCCGATCTACCAGTCGATCGCGATCGACGCATTGGGCACCCCTGCTTTAGATGTTAACGGCGCTGTCAGGCTCCTTCGGCCTGGGCACGAATCGGCAGTAATACTGGTCGGCACTCCATCATACAATTGAGCAGTTTAGTACCAGCTGCAGGGCGAGGGGGAGTGGGCTATGAAACCGGCCAGCTTGCCAACGTCTCAAAATAATTCCACCTAGTGCGACAGCAGCTAGAGGTTCTTCTAAGGCTATTGGGCTACCTGAAAGAGACACGCAAACAAGAAGTAGCCATTTGACACTTGGCGTAGGTGAGCACCGGCTTGGTGATACAAGTGCAGTATTCATAATGGCAGCAAATGACATCTTGAGGACTAATGATAACATGGTTTTCATAACATCAAAATGAACACACAGAGTGTTCCTGGTATTTTAGCTTTTACGTGCACCTGTCCGATAGTACTTGGGCAGTGTAAACCTCTTGGCAATTATGATTTCTGAAACCCACCACATGTCACTGCAGATGTATTCGAAGCTTCGATTTATTTTACCGGCACAATTAAAAAGATGCTTCAAAAGCTTCACGGGGCTCGACAAGCATCATCTGCCCATCACTATAGCTGACAGATTCACAGTAATTCATCCACCACTCAGCCAGCCCATCACTACTCACCAAATTCCAGATTAGGTTTGTCCCCGCCTATCGTATTATCCCTTTACGGATGGCCCAATCATTTTCAAGAGATTGATTCCTCAGCAATAACGAACACGCACAACGTCAAATAAAAAAATATGTACTTCACGGTGGCCAATAAGATTTTCGCTTCTTTGTCAGTAGCTTTTGGATTGTATTTCCGTTTCCCGTTTTGTGCTAAAGCTGTGAGCCAATCAGTACGCAGTAAAGGTAGCTATCTGAGGAGAGCGGAAAAGGCATTTTCCCGATTTGTTAGAGTTAATGTTAGTCTCACGTTATTGTTTGGACTCCCGCTGGTGGAATACTTAAAGAACAAAAGGTATGCTTTAAAAGTATATTTTGTTTAAGATTATACAAGAAAGCGATTTTTTTCGAGTCTTAGATTTTCTTTTATTGAGTTGGTAAACCTCAGTCGATAGTTGTGCTTCTACGAGTCATTGTAAGAGAAAAGCATCCAAGCGGTTTCCAACGTTGAGTAATTTATCTTTAAACGATTATTAAGTAATTAATCAATAAAACAAATGCCATGTTTAAGGTTTGTGCACTTTATGGTGAGTCGTCCAAATATTTGCGCGGAAAAGCGAAGATTTAAATGAAAGGTAAATATCAGTAAACGCTGAACACTTCGAAAAGGCTCACCAAGTGCGTGTTTGAGGCAGATCACACGAAGAATGCAGTGGAGGAGCAGCCTGTCTTTAATTTAAATACCGAAAATGAATAAATATATAATTTTTTAAAAGGCCGACCACAATTAGACTTAACTATTTGTGTCAGCTTTACTTGCTAAAGTAGAGGGGATCTATAGACTTGTTTACCTCGCTTAATCTGGTTTTATTAATTCCCAAATTTGTAAATTTATCATTTCAGCCATTTTCAAATTTATTTGTAAAAGTAAGACCAAATACGTCAAAAGAAATGAAATGCCTTGGTTAAACGATACTTAGGGGGTGTTTAAGTCCTTGAGTCCTTTTAAGTTTTTTAAATTAATCGAATCAAGAAATGCATCTCAAATGAAAGTGCCTCATGATTTGGATTCGAAAATTATATATTTTTAAAAAACGTTTTTTTATTGTCTTGTAATTTGAAGTTCAGCAAATTACCTACCCAGTTATGTAATGTTTACAAACAAACCCTTGGCTCTTGGAAAATTTAACTTTTATCATTGCTTTTAAAACCACAACTTTTCACTTCACGCGGTTCTCATCTGGAATAATCAATCAATTTTATCTGGGAATATTTTCATACAAGAATATGATAAAGGGATATGCTTTGTGTCTGACCTTTTTATTAAGAGATGTATTTACAGTATTAGAAATTATAGACCAGCATGATGTTATACGAGGTGTGGCAGAAAAGTAATGAGTTTTTATTTTTTTCAAACATCAATGTTATCCTCTTCAAAGTAGTTCCCTTGGGCAGCTACACACCGATGGAGGCGTTGTTCCCACTGTTGGTAGCAGCGCTGGAAGTCTTCAACCGGTATGGTCTTCAGCATGTCTGTTACACTCTTTTGGATGTTTTCTAAAGTCCCAAAATGACGTCCTTTGAGAACATTTTTCAGTTTAGGAAAAAGGAAAAAGTAAGGAAAAAGTCACACAGACTGAGGTCAGGTGAATAAGGGGGCTGGGGAACCACAGGAATGCCTTTTGAGGTCAAAAATTCTGTTATGGAGAGGGCAGTTTTTCGGCACCATTTTGGCACAGACTTTTCACATGTGCAAATGTTCAGTCAAAATTTGATGAACTGTAAATCTGTTCAAATTTAATTGTTCACTCGACATTCTTAATGTTAAACGACGGTCTGATCTCACAAGAGTGTTCACACGTTTGATGTTTTCATTGGTTTTCGAAGTTGAAGTCCTCCTGAACGATGTTCATCTTCAGCGTGTTTTCTGCCTTCCAAAAATGATTTGTGCCAGCGAAAAACTTGAGCTCAGGATAAAGAATGTTCCCCATAGGCCTGTTTTAACTTTTCAAACGTCACACTTGCCGTTTAATGGCACAACATTGCTCCAAATTCCGCTGTTCCATTTTGCGTGACGCACAACCAAAAACACAACTTCGCTAATAGCAGTCACAAAAATCACGTAGTTAACGGAAGGAGTTGAAACTCGCACTGAGCTATGGGAGGGTACTGATACACGTGCTCTATCAAGGACAACAGCGCAGCATTGCCAGATCGCTTGAGTGTTGCCAGTCTCATTACTTTTCTGCCACACCTCGTAGTTAACCTCTGAGAAATCTTTAAGCTTATTTATGCAATTCCCAGTATTTTTTATTGTTATTTATAAAATTCAATTGAGAAAAAGTTACCACTCTTTCAATAACTGGGGTTCCATTTTTAGGCCACAAATATCCCAACTTTCATATCAGGAATGTTGCTCTGATATCGGATAATTTACATCTCTAGTGTTCCTGTAAGTTGGAGTTTCAAGTTAAGTAACGTAAATTGAAAAATTGTCTCTGTTCTCTCTCTCTTATACATACATACATACTCTATCTATCATATAGTGCCATATCTATCTATCTATCTATCTATCTATCTATCTATCTATCTATCTATCTATCTATCTATCTATCTATCTATCTATTATATAGTGCCTTTCATATCTGTCTATCTATCTATCTATCTATAATATAGATTGATTGCATAGTTTACTGTCAAATAATGCAACATGTGTTTCGCCCTCATTTGGGCTCATCAGGCGTACAAACTCTACTGCTTACCTCTCTGGGATCGAACCTCGGATGTCAGCCCCTTTACGCTCCGCCACGGCATGTGGTTCGTTTATTTGACAGCCTGTAGATTTGCTCACCAAGCCCCGGGCTGGCGCCACTTGCTAGCCATTTTAGGGCTCTGCCACTCGCGTAGGGGGATGCGGATGTACAATTTCAACAGATTTTCATTTTCATGGGAATTGTTACATATGCATAATAAAACTATTTTACATTACAGCGAGTAATTAACCATATTAAAAAATAATAAAACGTAATAATTTGACAGTAAATTGTTTCATGTTGCATTAGAGTTTTTCGTTACATTATACAATTTCGTTCTGTTTGGCTTTGAAATTAACACAAATATTTTTTAAACTTTTACTGTAAAACAGTTTTTTTGAAATAAATTTTTGTCAATATCGCATTAAATTTTGATTCTGTGTTTGGACTTTCATCATGACAACGCAACATATAACTGCCTGTGAAAGAATTTCTTTTCTTTCTCTCTAATAAATAAGCAGACTTTTTCGAATGTTTGGCTCTGTGATTTGTTAATTGTCTTTGCAAAAGCTATTCTAACGGGAAACTGTAAATGTTTGTTTTAATACGAATGGCATATCAAGATCTCCTTTGTGGTGTAATGTTATCTACGGAAGATGTACTACATTATCTTTTTCGATACATCCTTCTTTCTACAGTAATTCAGCCGGTGGAAGACAAGACGGTGTTAATGGTTGTAGATATTGTATGGGTATTATAAGGTGATGTTTTCACCAACAACTGTTTCAGGAGAGTCTATTGGTACACATTTAACCAACTTGCTGTGTAACTGATCAACAGTTTTCGCGTTAATTCATTTGACTTCATCCTTTCTCGGTGCTAGGATTGCCCGTGTACTCATTTTTTCTGTTGTTAACCCTTTGGGATGAAATTCTTCAATAAGATTTGGACATAATATTTCTCCTTTAATTGGCAACTTAAAGTGTGGAAAACATAAAAATTTATAAGAGCTGAGAGAGCAGGAACTGTGTCTGACAAAAGCATTCACACGAATGAGAGGTGAGAGGACCGTGTGTGGTTGAGAGAAGGGCGGGACTTGAAAAAAATCTCATGTAAAAAGTCTTGCCTCTGGATTTTTTTTATATAATGTACAGTACAGGTGAAAAGTTTGGACACACCTCGTCATTCAATGTGTTTTATTAATTTTCATGATCAGTTACATTGGTAGATTCTCACTGAAGGCATCAAAACTATGAATGAACACATGTGGAGTTATGTACTTAACAAAAAAAGGTGAAATAACTGAAAACATGTTTTATATTCTAGTTTCTTCAAAATGGCCACCCTTTGTTCTGATTACTGCTTTGCACACTCTTGGCATTCTCTCGATGAGCTTCAACAGGTAGTCACCTGAAATGGTTTTCACTTCACAGGTGTTCAAGAGAATGCCAAGAGAGAGTAATCAGAGCAAAGAGTGACTATTTTGAAGAAACTAGAATATAAAACATGTTTTCAGTTATTTAACCTTTTTTTGTTAAGTACGTAACTCCACATGTGTTCATTCATAGTTTTGATGCCTTCAGTGAGAATCTACCAATGTAAATGGTCATGAAAATAAAGAAAACACATTGAATGAGAAGGTGTGTCCAAACTTTTGGCCTGTACTGTATATAATTTATAATTTTTTTTTTTATACTAAAAATGTTAAGTCCATTTTAATTTAAATATTTTCTAGCTAATCAATTAATTCTGAAGTATCAGATGTCTACTACTGTATATAATAAAACCTTAAAGTCTGTTTGTCCAGTCCCGGTGAACAGTGTGTCAGTTTTTTTTTGGCTTTGGTGATGCAACGAAAGAGGAAGTGTGAGTGTGAGACGCACAAGGAGGAAAAACAGCATGGGGGGGGATGCATGTGAAAAGTCCCCTTCAAAGGCGGCAAGTATAAATCCGGACAGGAGGGGGGAAAGCCGCCTCAAAATAATGACGGAGTCTGAGTAGCAGGCTTTATGGGAACGAGATAGGGAGTGGATGTGAAGAAACATTCACACACAACCCCAAATACTGAGCAAAGTACTTTATAGTGTATGTAGGGCAAGAGATCGCAGATATTTTAAAATTATTCTGTTACCCGTCTAAGGCAGGTAGCGTGGCTAGTAATATATCCCCCATAGTGCTGTTTATGAACAGAATAAAATGAATCTCTTTCACACCTTTTTATTTCGGCGCCTATTCTAAAATATTTTCGAATATTTATATTTTTAGGGATGCTTCAGTTAGCCTCCGGTCTACATCGGCCAATTTTCAGTAAAAAATTACTCGATCGTTAAGTTGGCCAATTGCAAAATCTGATCAACAAAGAGCAGTCAGAGAGCTTAGACTTTAGGTTAAATAAAGTGAGAAAAGAGAATTAGAGAAGTCGTCTGTATTTTTAGACAAATGGCAAGAAAAAAAAACACACTCTGATGAATTCAGGCCTTTTTTATTTTGTCCTTTAAATTAAAACGGATACTATTTCAGTTTGGACAGCAAGATTGTTTTAAGTGCAGCAGCTTACATTTTACATGGATAAAGAAGATGTTGAAATTGCTGCTTCGTAAACAATAGGCATGTTACCTTAACAGCAAAATGTATCTTTTACTTGTTAAGCATGTAAGCCTTGTGACACCTTCTTGACACTGAGGTTCGAACTCTGCAAGGGGAAGCAAAAGTGCGCCAATAAGGGCAGAACACGTCATGTACTCTTTGTATTATTTGGCAGATACAGTACACTATCACTTATCTGTGAGCTGCTTCTCGCCACCAGCGAGGACGTGGCTGATGTTTGCCGACTGGTCGACCAACCGCCAGAGTTACCTGGTAGGTAGGTCAGTCATTATCCAACCTGCTATATCCAAACACAGGGTTACGGGGTCTGCTGGAGCCAATCCCAGATAGCACAGGGCATAAGGCAGGAACAAACCCCTGGCAGGGCGCCACACACGCACACTAGGGACAATTTTAGGATCACCAATGCACCTAACCTGCATGGCTTTAGACTGTGGGAGGAAACCCACGCAGACACGGGGAAAACATGCAAACCCAGGTCTCCATACTGCAAGGCAGCAACGCTACCACTGCGCCACCGTGCCGCCCTACCTGGTAGGTAACCACCTAAATAATCTGATTGTGATTCAGAACTAAGATTGTAATATTTATTTGCACTGTATACTTGCACTGATTGACTGATTGCATTCGGGAAATCAATCATTGGATGACAGAGAATTTTTTTTTATGACTTTAATCCTGATAAAACAGAAATCCTATTGGCTGGTACGTCTCTACCCTTTGTGAGCTAAAAATTGATATTGATGGGATCCTGGTTGAACCCTCAGCATCAGTCTGTAATTTGGGTGTCATCTTTGATCAGCTCCTTGCTTTCCAAGCACACGTTTAGCTCAATAGTACAGACCGCTGTTTTTCTTCCCCACAACATTGCTCATCTGCGTTCTTTCCTCCGTGTGAATGACACTGAAACACTCATTCCTGCTTTCATCACTACCCGTCTGGACTATTGCAGTGCTTTGTTTTATGGCCTCCCGACTAATATGTCAATAGATTACAGTATGTTCAGAATTCTGCTGCTCGTTTACTTACACACACTAAAAAAATCTGCTCCCATCACTCCTGTCCTCTTATGATTTGTATTGGTTACCAGTTTCTTCAAGAATCAAATATAAAATTATTCTCATCACCTTTAAAGCTCTTCATGGTTTAGCCCCTCATTATCTGTCTGAGCTGCTGCTTCCTTAAACTCGTGCCCGTGCATTACGATCATTAGACGCTAAGTTACTCACTCTACCCAAATACTGGTTAGTAACTGTGGGTGGTAGAGCTTTCAGTGTGATAGCCCCTAAAATTTGGAATGCTCTTCCACTCCCATCTTCGCGAGGAAAACTCTTCTTATTCATTTCCAACTCCGGTTAAAAAAACGTCCTATTAACGAGTATCATTCATTTACTTGTATGTAACTTCTACTGTCTTGTTAATGTGTTTTTGTTAAATTGTAAAGTGTCCTTGAGTGTATGATAGGCACTACATAAATAAAACATTATTATTGACCAGTAACGGCGCACTGCATGATAACGTGGAGTGAATCCACTTGACTTACAGTTTCCATCCTCTTTTTCTGTATGTTTTCCATTCATTTGCTCAGAGGTTGACGTGCTTGCTGCTTCCTGAGCAGCTCTTCTTTTCTCCACCCTAGCCGCCCGCTTCTTCTCTTCTTCCGTTGGCATCTTTTCGCGTTAAAACTGATTAAGTCAATGTTTGTGTTGCGATTACTTCGTATGTTTTCTTTAATTTTTTCACTTAAATCCTTCTTCAGGCAGATTGAAGACTTAAGATATGAAGAGTTTGGGGAAGTGACGGAGAAGGTGGTAGGGATGAGAATAGCGCCCATACACACACACACCGCACGGCCACCCTGTTGCCGAGAGTTGATTCTAAAATAAAATAAAAAGAGGAATAACCTTGGGGGTCAATCATCACCCTGAAAACGGATAGTAGACATCACGTAGTATTTGTGTACCAAATTTCAGCTCAATTGGTCAAACGGTTTGCGAGCTACAGGTGATTTTAAAATCCTGGACTGACAAACGGACAGCCATGGTAGCGTATTATAGAAGACTAGCCAACCCGTGGCGTACCATACGCCGCATAATCAGGCCAGTTTTTTAATGATTTTTAAGCATAGGGAGAAAATTAACATTTGAAAAATCGGTAATGTAATAAATCCGAAAGAAAAGCAACATTGTAACAATGCACGGAACAAACCAACACACAATCGTCCATGACTGAAACTGGCGGACCGCCATCGCTCGTGTGCCCACCTCCAACTCGTCACTTGAGTCGTCGTCTTTGCACAGTCCAGATGCACCTGTGACTCACGTAGACTTTCCGTGTTCCCGCAGCAGCATCTAAGAAGACGCATGTTTGTCGCGGATGCGAATTGCTGTATGTAGTGTGTAAAACAGTTTTCTATGGTGCACGCGGTCAGGCGTTGTAACCGAAAACTCAGTTTTTAAAGACTGCTTACTTCATTGTGTTTAACCTCGGTTGTAAAGGATTGTTTTAAGGAGCCCATGGGATACCCCTCACAAACCGTTTTACATGCCGCATATGGCGATTCACCTCCGCAAGAAACATGTCTCTATGAACGTCTGCGGCTTGGTGAATCCACGCCCCTTCCAGCGTGCTTTCCATGGGTTTCTTGCCTTGGTGCCTTGCCTTGGTGAATTATTTATATATAGATGCCATGGAGAACATTATGCTACCTGTAACATCATTCAGCATGAGCAGTTTGGTGGTGGGTTAATGATTGTCTGGGTAGGCATATCCATGGAGGGTCACACAGACCGCTACAGGCTTGACAAAGGCACCTTGGCTGCCATTAGGTATCAGGATGAAATCCTTGGACCCATTGTCAGACCCTATGCTGGTACAGTGGCTCCTGGTGCACGACAGTTCCTGGCCTCATGTGGTGAGAGTATGCAGGCAGTTCCTGGAGGATGAAGGAATTGATACCATTGACTGGCCACCACACTTTCCTGACCTAAATCCAATAGAACACCTCTGGGACATTATGTTTTGGTCCATCCAATGCCACCAGGTTGCACCTCAGACTGTCCAGGAGCTCAGTGATGCCCTGGTCCAGATCTGGGAGGAGATCCCCCACAACACCATCTGTCATCTCATTAGAAGCATGCACCGATGTTGTCAGGCATGTATACAAGAACACAGGGGCCATACAAAGTGCTGCGTACAATTTGGAGTTGCTGCAATTCAATTTTGGCAAAATGGACTAGCCTGCCACATAATGTTTTCACTCTGATTTTTGGGGCGTCTTTGAATTCAGGGCTCTGTAGGTTGATCATTTTCATTTCCATCAAACGATGTGGCATCCTTTCGTTCCTAACACATTACCCAGTCTATATCAGTATAGATATCCAGGAGGATTTCTTTTTCCCATTGAGATCTGTGTTTTCAAAGTGTTCCTTTAATTTTTTGAGCAGTGTTATATATATATATATATATATATATATATATATATATATATATATATATATATATATATATATATATATATATATATATATATATATATATATATATATATATATATATATATATATATATATATATATATATATATATATATATATATTATATTTATTTATTTATTTATTTATATATATATTATATATACACACCCACACTACCAGTCAAAGGTGTAATATTGTCCCAGTAGCACTTCAGAAGGTGTAGTAATACAGTGTGTTTCAACTGTGCTTTAAGTTACAGAAGTTGGGACACCTGTGCAAATTGTTTGCTTTACCTGCTGCAGAACATCTGTAGGTTGTAACCTATTAGTTTTTTTCAGTTTTTGCTAACTTAAATTTTAATGTTAAACGTGTTGCAGTTTACTGCTTGCCTTTTTAGGTCATTCATCGGTTCGGGGTCATGAGGTCACTGGAAAGGGCTGTGTGGTGCTCCTGATATCTATGCAAAAGGACGAAGGTCCAAGTCTTTAGACTCCTGGTGCTTCCTGTTTGTGAGACATGGACGCTATCCAGTGATCTGAGATGAAGACTAGACTCCTTCATGTGTGTCTCTTCAGAGAATCCTTGGGTACCGCTGGTTTGACTTTGTGTTGCTCATGGAGTCCCCAAGGTGGCACTTGACCTGCATTGTGAGGGAGCGTCACTTACGGCACTACAGCCATGTGGCGCGTTTCCCCGAGGGTGATCCGGCTCGTAAGATCCTCGTCATTGGGGACCCGAGTGACTGGAGCAGGCCAAGGGGTCACCCACGTAACACCTGGCTGTGGCAGATAGAGGGTCATTTTCGGAGGGTGGAAGTGGACCACGTGTCTGCCTGGGGGGGTGGCAAACTGGGATCCCGAGTTGTTTCGTCTTGTAGTGGGTGCATGCTCCCCAACTTGACTTGTTCTTTGGGTCAGTATCTGTGTATTGTTTTTACGGTTTGTTCTTTTGGAATTCCCTTTTGGGGATTAATAAAGCATATCTAATTGAATATCTGCCATTTTGTAGTTTAAAAAATTGTCATTTGATCTTTGTGGTGCCCCCACACTCGCTAAATGTATCTGTTCTTTCACCAGATCTTATCATGGCTGAGCCCCAACAAGTCAGTGCCCTGCCCCTGCCGCCAATGCAGTACATCAAGGAATATACGGATGAGAACATTCGCAAAGGTCTTGCCCCCAAACCACCTCCTCCAGTAAAGGACAGCTACATGATGTTCGGCAATCAGTTTCAATGTGATGATCTCATTATCCGTCCCCTCGAAAGTCAGGGCATCGAACGCCTCCACCCGATGCAGTTTGACCACAAGAAAGAACTGAAAAAACTCAACATGTCCATTCTGGTGAATTTCCTGGACCTGTTGGATATCCTTATTAAAAGTCCAGGGAGCATCAAACGAGAGGAAAAGCTGGAGGACCTTAAGCTGCTTTTTGTACACATGCATCACCTGATCAACGAGTATCGTCCCCACCAGGCAAGGGAAACTTTGCGGGTCATGATGGAGGTACAAAAGCGCCAACGCTTGGAGACGGCAGAGCGGTTTCAGAAACATCTAGAAAGAGTCATTGAAATGATCCAGTCCTGTTTGGCTTCTCTGCCGGATGATCTGCCTCAGTCTGGCGGGACCACAGCAGGAGCCTTGAGACTTAAGTCTGAGCCCATGGACATAGAAGACGTCAACGCAAGCTGCATGACGGGACAGTCTGACAAAGAAAAAGAAGTGAATGTTCATTCAAAGAAGGATCAGCCTTTTGATAAGGATGCGGCTATGTGTGCCCTTATTGACGAGATGACATAGGTGGCGGTTTAATGGTGTAATTTTCTTTATTGCCTTAATGCTTTCTTTTCATGAGGATAGAGTCCATTTTTTATTTGGGAGGTTTTGAAGTCTTGAAAGTTGCATACAGTTATGAAGTCACCTCTTATTTATGCAGTATACGTAATATTTAATCTATATAATTCTTGATTGCATTTTTTTTTAATTTATAATGAAGTTTACAATATAATCATTTATCCCACCACTGCATTGAACATTTTTATATATAAAAATGATTGAATTTCTCTTGTGTGCTTGTTCTTGTTATGTTAGTTTGGATATTTTCTTTTGTTTTTCAGAAAATGTTTGGAGAAGAATAGGTAAATGATGTACACGAGGAAGATGTTGACTAATGGCTTTTGAAACAAGATGACAAAAGTATTACCACTCAAAAAAATGAAAGGACCACTTTTTAATGAGAGTATAGCGTCACGTCACTCACAATTGTGGGCTATTGATCTGGTCAGTTAAGTAGCAGAGGGGCTTGTTCATCAGTTTCAACTGTTTTGGTGCACTGGGGAGGGGGGCAACAATGAGACGACCCCCAAAACAGGAATGAATGGTTTAACAGGTGGAGAAAGGCCACTGACATTTTTCACTCCTCGTCTGTTCGGTCACTCATTTTGCGTTTGGCTACGGTCAGTGTCACTACTGGTAGTATGAGGCCATATCTGGACCCTACAGAGGTGACACAGGTAGACCAGCTTCTTCAGGATGGCACATCAATACGTGCCTCCCATTTCCAGAAGGTTTGCTGTGTCTCCCAGCACAGTCTCAGGGGCATGGAGGAGATTCCAGGTTACCCTAGGAGAGCTGGTCAGTGCCCCTCATAGAAGGTCCTTAATCCATCAGCAGGACCCACTGGTATCTGCTCCCTTGGGCAAAGAGGAACGGGATGAGCACTGGCAGAGCCTACAAAATGACCTCCAGCAGGCAGGCAGGTAGGCCACTGGTGTGAATGTCTCTGAGCAAACAATCAGAAACAGACTTCATGAGGGTGGCCTGAGGACCTGATGTCCTCTAATGGGCACCATGGAGCTTGATTGGCATTTGCCATAGAATACCAGAATTGGCAGGTCCACCACTGGCAGGCGCCCTGTGCTTTTCACAGATGAGAGCAGGTTCTCCCTGAGCACATGTGACAGACATGAAAGGGTCTGGAGAAGCTGTGGAGAACGTTATGCTGCCTGTAACCTCGTTCAGCATGACCAGTTTGGTGGCGGGTCAGTGATGGTATCTCTGGGGAGGCATATCCATGGAGGGACACACAGACCTCTACAGACTAGACAACAGCACCTTGATTGCCATTAGGTATCGGGATGAAATCCTTGGACCCCATTGTCGGACCCTATGCTGGTGCAGCGGCTCCTGGGTTCCTCCTGGTGCACGACAATGCCCGGGCTCATGTGGCAAGAGGATGAAGGAATTGATACCATTGACTGGTCCCCATGCTCACGCGCCTGACCTCAATCCAATAGCACACCTCTGGGTGGGACATTATGTTTCGACAGGTTGCACCTCAGACTGTCCAGGAGGTCAGTGATGCCCTGGTCCAGATCTGGGAGGAGATCCCCCAGGACACCATCCGTCGTCTCATTAGGATGTTGTCAGCCACGTTGGGGAGCATACAAACTACTGAGTACGATTTGGAGTTGCTGCAATGACATTTTGCCACAACAGACTCGCCTGCCGCATCATTTTATCCCTTTGATTTTCGGGGTGTCCCTCTGTCAGTTGATCGATTTCAATCCTCACACATCACCATATCAGTAGAGAGAGCCAGCAGGATTTATTTTTCCTGAGATCTGATGTATTTTCAGACTGTTCCTTTAATTGTTTTGAGCAGTTTATTTACAATTTTGAACTGCTTTTACACGTCTGACAGTTACACTGTAAAAGTAAAAAAAAAAAATGTTACATTTACGGTAAAATACTGGCAGCTGGGTTGCCAAAACTTTACTGTAATAAATATGGTGACAATATTTGTAAGTCTACAGTATAATGTTGTAGTAAAAACTATTTGTTCTTTGCAACAAATTCCAACAGAAGGGAGTGTTTAACCATAACCAGAAATTCATGTTGTGTAAGAAATATGACAATCAATAAACAATATGTATTGGCAGGATCAAACCCAAGTATAAAGTAACAACAACCAAATGCAAGCATTTTTTTTTTTTGTGCTAATTGCTTTATTCGATTAAAACCAATTAGTTTTTATTTTCTCTCCCGGTTTCCGTCTGAACTCCACTACTTTTCCATGGCTTCCGTTTTGGATTTACCGGTTTTATAATAAAACATTTCAGATCATTAAAACCCAGTTCATATGTAAAATTTTAAAAAATTTTCACTTACTTTACCTCAGGGATGATCTTCTTTTTCAGGGCCTTGATTCATAAATTTCTGTTTTCTTTGGCCATCTGTAAAACACTTGCAATGTGGAGAAGTTTATCTTTTTTTGTATAAATCTGTCTTCTAACCCAAATTGCTTCCTTTATATAATTTATTCTGACCCATTCTTCCTTACACACATTTTCTTTTTTTGATCTGCCAAACATTACTATTTCTTTATCTATTTGTCCTTTTTTCCCACCCTTACTTTATTCCACACCACTTGTGCCTTTCTACATTCATATAGTACATGCTTGGCAGTTTCGATTTCCTTACACGGTGTGTTAGGGACATTTTGGATTTTTTACTGTTTTTCTTTTGAATAGTTTATTTGTCTGGAGAATATCGTGTGCGGCCTGCCATGCCAAGTGTTTCAAATTATTTGGTAGTTAATTGCAGGACGTAATTTCCCATATTTTCCCTGATTCCACTTTAGTTGTTTCTTTAAGCCACGTGGCCGATTCCTTGCTCTTGCTCTTACCTTCACAACTAGTCTCCAGTTTGCCCACACTTTCCCTGCTTCTTTCCCAAAGTTATTACTTTCTGAGCAGTTAATTACAGGTTTGTAAATTTTAGCAATATTAAAGGCATACGGTCTTGTATATAATTTATATTTTCTTATCGCCCATCCCATCATGTATCTGGCCATGTCCGCAACTTTTCCATTCCCTTCTCTAATTTAATTTAATACAGTATAAGCAAAAGTATACCTGAGTATTAGAAGCTTTCTTAGGTCAGGAAAATCTCTTCCTCCTTTCGTTTTTGTTTTTACCAAGGTTTCTCTTTTTAACCTTTCCCATTTTGATCCCCAGAAAAAATAAAAACATTGTCTTTCTATCTTCTTGAGGATCTCTCTTCTTGGTAGGTATATTTGTTGCCCAAAAAATCAGTTTTGGCAATATGATTGACTTTAGGAGGAGGATTCTCCCCTCATAACTAATGTTCCGTAATTTCCACAGCCCGGTTGTTTGATTTACGTATTTACATGTCCTCTTCCAATCTTTCTCCCCTTTTTTCTTGCTCCCAAACCAGATTCCTAGTATCTTTATAGGTTTTCTATGGGTTTTTATCTTGGAATTTGTGACCTATGACCATTTTCCTTGGACTCGACACTCTGTTTTCTTCCAATTTATTTTCGTACCAGCAGCTTTACAAAACCTCTCCGTTGTTTCTCTACTGATACTCCTTCTCTTGCGACAATTGTAAAGTCGTCTGTACATTATACACTTAATTTCCATTCCTACACTTCCCGGGATTTCTATCCCTTTGATGTCTTTGTTTTTTCTAATCAGTGTTGCTAGGCTTTCTATTGCGAGTACAAATAAAATTGCAGAAAGTGGGCACCCTTGTCGTACGCCTCTCGTGATCTTAATATCCTTTGTAAGATGCCCGTTTATTACTACTTTGCTCGTTATTTCTTCGTAGCATTTCCAAATCACTTTTATAACTTGTTGGGGTATTTCGAATCTTTCCAATGTTTCTCACAAAAATTCATGGTTAATGGAATCGAAAGCCTTCTCCATGTCGATATTCAACAGTCCCACAGATAAATCTCTCTCTTTTGCGTACTCTATAATATCTCTTAACTAAGATCAAATTCAATCAATCAATCAACATTTATTTATATAGCACATATTCATACAAAAAATGTAGCTCAAAGTGCTTTACAAAATGAATAGAAAAATAGAAGACACAATAAAAAATAAACATAAGTCAACATTAATTAACATAGAATAAGTAAGGTCCGATGGCCAGGGTGGACAGAAAAAACATTGTCACTTATGGACCGTCCGGGGACTGCACACACCTGATCTTCTTGAATGATATCACCCAGGACTTCCCTAAAACGATTTGCTACAACCTTAGTTAGCAGTTTGTAGTCCTGACATAAGAGGGTTATTGGCCTCCAATTGGTAATTTCTGTTTTGTCCCCATCTTTTGGGATCAGAGTGATAATGCCGTTCTTCCATGATTTAGGGCCGCCTTCTCCTCTTAATATTTCTTGGAAGATCTCCAACATATCTTCTTTAATTGAAGGCCAGAATGTTGTGTAAAATTCGGCCGTTAATCCGTCTGCACCCGGTGTCTTGTTTTTCTTCATGGTTTTCATTGCTTTTTCAAGTTCGTTCATGTCGAACTCCATTACCATTTCTGTTTGTTGTTGTTTTGTGATCTTCCTATCAATCTCTTTCAGCACTACTTCTTCTTCTTTCTGGATTTCTCTGTTTTTACGGCTGTATAACTCATCCGAAAAAGGTTTCTACAATTTGCTGTTTTTTGTTTTTTTTTTTGTTTCTTCTGTTTGTATGTTCCCTTCTTTGTCTTTCAGGAAGTCAGTACTGCTCTTTTTAATCCTCTGTTTTCTTTTTTTGAAGAAGCAGCGTGTGCACTTCTCATCTTCTTCCAAATACTGGACCCTGCTTTGGAACTTTTAGTTTCTCTTCCTTTCACTTGAAGATGTCCAACCTTTTCTTCCTTTATCTGCTCCACCTGTCTCCCGGTCCCTATCCCTCCATTTTCCAGCCTATATGCTTCTTCCAATTCTTCTTGTAGCAACACTAACTGCTCCTTCTCTCTCATTTTTTTCCTTTCCTTTCCTTTGGGAAAAAAAAGCTTAAATTTAATAATGTCCCACCATTCTCCTCTTGTCCTACACCCATCTTTTAGGGTTTCCCATCTTTTATATTTGTTTTCGAAATCTGCTCTAATTTCTTTGTCTTCTAAAAGTAACGTGTTTAGCTTCCAAAAACCTTTGGCTCTGTTTATTCCTGTTTTCTCCCTCACATTCTGACAAAATAACATTGTGATCAGAAAAACAGGTTGGTTTGATTTGAAAACTTTCAGTTGTATATCTCGCACTACTTAAAATGTAATCTATTCTTGATCTCCAGTTCCCTCCTTCTGCTCTCCATGTATATCCATCTTTATCCTTCTCCATTTCTCTGAAGTGATCTTTTATTTGGAAGTCTTTCATCATATTGATTAAGAACCTAGATGTTTCATCTAAGGATCTTTTCTTTTTAGACTCTATTTGGCAGTTGAAGTCTCCGGCTATTATAGCTTCTTCCATCTCCTGTAGTTCTGTCCTTAACTTCTGGAAGATGTCCATTCTCTCATTAGTTTGTGGGGGTGCATATATATTTACAATAGTATGCTTTCCCCCGTCCATGTTAACAGTTAGGGTGGCTAGTCTTCCCTGGAGAATGATCTCAAATCTTTCGACTTCGATATTTATGTTTTTAATTTAAAAACCCTATCCCCGCACTCTTACTTTCATTTGAACCAGAAAAGAAGGCTTCCCCCTCCTTTCCACGCTTCTTCATATGTTGAATATGACCTCTGAAAGGGGAGGCCACATTTTTGGATACAGATAATGTCTGCTTCTATCTCTTGAAGGGCTCTGAACACAATTTCCCTTTTACTTCCCCTCTTGATGCTTCTGACATTAATTGAAGCAATCCTCATGGGTTTTGGATTATTTAGATGTCGTCTTTCTTTCTTTCTTCTTCTTCTGGTCTCCTCTTCTTGTTTCTATCGCTCTCTAGAGTGCGTGATCTTTTTGTTTTGTTCCTTCATCAGGGTGATTTTCGAGAAGGATTTGACCGATTCTTTTCTTTTCTAAGGAAAGTCGCTTTTGGGTTGGCTATTACCTCTCCGCTATCTTTTAAGTCCGCTTGTTCGTTACTCATTTGATACCAATCCTTGATCCCTGTATTCTCATTGTCTATTGGAGGTATTAGAGGTGAGCTTAATAATATGTTGGTCGTCTCCTCTAGTTCCTGCTGGATATTCCCCAAACTGTTTTGCATTATTTTGTTCTCTGCTACCCAGGGAAGAGAATTTCTCTTCGTCTTCCTTCCTATTCTTCTCTTCCACTGTCTGATTCCCTCTTGGGACCTCACTACCTTCTATTTGACCCTTACGCTTTCCGTCACTTCCAATAGGAGTTTGAAATAGCACAACACTATTTCCCCCTTCGTCTTCGCTTACTTCCTCTTCTTCTTCCTCTTCCTCTCGTCTTAATTGGATATTAACTGTCTCTACCTTTTTGCACTTATTTACATACGACAACGGGCAACTTTTAAATTTCTATTCACCACCTCACCCCTGTTCTCCAGCAGCTCCATTGGCTTCCGGTCAAATATCGCATTGATTTTAAAATACTTCTGTATACATTTAAGGCTATTCATCATCTCTCTCCTCCATATCTCTCTGATTTGGTACAGATCATCATCCCATCTCGGTGTCTCAGATCCTCCTCTTCTCTTTCTCTCTCTGTCTTGCCACTATGGGGAGCAGGGCCTTTCAGTTGCTTTGGAATTCCCTACCTCCAGAAATAAGAAACATCACCTCTTTCTCTCTATTTAAGTCTAGACTAAAAACTCACCTATTCAAAATAGCTTATCCCACATAACCTTCTCCATTTTCCTATCTTGGAACTGTTTTATGTTTTATGATCTTGTAAATTAACTGCTCTTTTGCCTGCTTTTTATTTTCTTACTTTTATTATTATTTTTACCGTGTACAGTGTCCTTGAGTGTTCTGAAAGGCGCTTTAAAATAAAATGTATTATTATTATTATTATTATTATTATTAAAACTGGGGGTGTTTTCCCCACACAGATGGCACATTCTTTTTTTTCTTGGCAGTTCCTTGTCAGGTTTCCCAACTCTCCGCAATGTTTACAGTCAGCCGCTACGTTCCCTTCCTGCTCGCACTTTCTGCACATTTTCGGCTGACCGCTGTAAAATATTATCCCTCTTATAGCGCCAATTTGGATAGTCGGTGGCAGGTGTTTGAGGTCACCTTCCTCACTGGTTCTCAACTGAACTTGAAAGTTTGTAATAGCCGGTTTTAATTCCGTGCTCGTCTCTTCCTGCCATCCCTCTTTTTTCAACTTTACAAAACCTGCCTAAGCAACTGTTGAGTATCTTCTATTCTCATTTTTTCAGATAACATGCCAACAGTGATCGATTTTGTTTCCCGCCGTGCTAGAGACTGCATTGTCATGTCTACTAAAACCAATTCTGTTTCCCTTTTTTTCCTTCCACACCTTAAGACACCTTTCCACCAACATGCTATTTGTAAATACCACCTCGAAGGTTTGTCGATAAATAAAATCAACTTGCCCGGGGAAGAAATCCGAGGATTCCCCAGCAGAATGGTGGTAGTGAACGATTTCCGGTCCATCTTCTTCTCGTTCATCAATTGGAACCGAACTACCTTCTTTCGATCTTCTTCCGGAACCATTCTCGACGTGTGGATTCAGGACCGAGGTTGGGAAACACTGAATGAGGTCATTACCCAAAAAAATAGAAGTCATACATAATCAGAAAACTTTGAACACGATTGGTTACACCCAGTTGCTAACGGGCCATGACAAACGTTGATACCTTAAATGACCACAATGTGTTTAATTCAATTCTTTGTCATGTGTACAAGTTACAAGTACCATGTACAATGAAATGCTTGCTTGCTTGCATATGCCCCCCCAGACAATGAACATAGACGAAAAACACACAATAAAAGAATATAAATAAGTAAATAAATAAAACCAGAATCTTGGGAATAAATGGAGACAGTGGCAGATGTACTGTACATGTGCAGGTAGCAGTGGAGGTGACACAAGGTTACTAATTGTTCATGAGTCTGATTGCAGTTGGGTAGAAACTGTTCCTGAACCTGGAGGTGCCCGTCCAAATGGACTTCAGTCACGTCCCAGAGGGGAGGAGGGTAAAAAGTGACAGTGCAGGGTGGCTGGTGTCCCGCCTGATACGGTTCACTTTCCTGAGACCGTGTGTAGTGTGGATGTCAAGGACCACAGGGAGCTGTGTGCCCGTGATCTGCTGTGCCGGATTCGCCAGTCCTGAACTGAGCAGTTGCTGTACCAGGATGTGATGCCTCCTGTCAGGATGGATTCCACAGTACACCTGTAGAATCTGCACAGGGTTCATCCACTACGTTGATTGATAGTCCTGTTAGCTTAGGGTGTACAGTTGAGGCCAAAATTATTAGCCCCCCTGGAATCATGGAACATTTTCCTAAACGTCTTCCCAAAGTTTGCAACATTGATGAAACTTGATATAATCAAACATCCACCAGTGCTATTTACTAGCCTTTGATACATTTTGTAATATAAAATATATTTTTAGTCTTGCTTTATATCAAATATAGTAAAAAATTAAAATATTAGCCCCATGTTAATGTTTGCTTTCAAAACACGCCTACACTAATTAACCAATCGGCTTTGCTTTCAAAACACGCCTACACTAATTAACCAATCGGCTTTGCTTTCAAAACACGCCTACACTAATTAACCAATCGGCTTTGAAACCAAACCTGTGTAGTCAATTGGCTTCCTACCAACACTCAATCAGCATCAAAAGACTCCCAAGGAACAGGGCTCTTGACCACATGAGAGGGACTTCTGTTACCGACCATGCCAAAGACAAAGGAAATCAGTCTGGAGCTCAGAAAGAAGACAGCAGAGGCTCGTGATAAGGGGCAAGGCTACACTTTTTTTCATGATGCCATGCACCCGAACAAGGCTCGCTGCAAAACAGCCCCACAGCATGATGCTCCCACCACCATGTTTAACTGTGTTCCTAGAAAAATTACGTCTATATAAAACATAAATAGGGTGGCGCAGTGGTAGCGCTGCTGCCTCGCAGTTAGGAGATCCGGGTTCGCTTCCCGGGTCCTCCCTGCATGGAGTTTGCATGTTCTCCCCGGGCGCTCCGGTTTCCTCCCACAATCCAAAGACATGCAGGTTAGGTGGATTGGTGATTCTAAATTGGCCCTAGTGTGTGCTTGGTGTGTTTGTGTGTGCCCTGCGGTGGGTTGGCACCCTGCCCAGGATTGGTTCCTGCCTTGTGCCCTGTGCTGGCTGGGATTGGCTCCAGCAGACCCCCGTGACCCTGTATTTGGATTCAGCGGGTTAGAAAATGGATGGATGGATGGATAAAACATAAATAGTAATAAAATATATGAAACATAAAATAAGATAGATAATAAATAAATAGAAATAATGTTATATGATCACAAAGAGGAAAACATCAGTATTACTGAAGGTCACTGAAAGCAAGTGAAAAGAAGTGAGATTTTAATCTCGTTTTGAACAGTTCAGTTGTAGACGACTCCTTTATATAAAGAGTTGCACAGGCGATGGGCAGCAGCTATAAAAGTCCAGTCTGTCCCCCTTAGTTTTACATTTAGTATGAGGGACAACAAGAGACAACTGACCAGAAGATCTAAGCACTCTGGATGGCTGGTGTAAAACACACAGTTCAGATAAATAGGCAGGAGCGAGCCCATATAAAGATTTAAAAACTAGCAGCAAGATTTTAAAATCAATTCGAAAACTGACAGGCAGCCATTGTAAAGAAGCTAAAATAGGAGAAATTGAGTCTGACTTCCTTGCCCCAACCAGAAAGCGAGCGGCAGCATTTTGGACCAACTGTAACCTGCGTGTCAGAGATTTGTTAATCCCAGCATACAGCGAGTTGTAGTAATTGAGGCGAGAAAAAATAAAAGCATGAGTAGCTTTCTCAAGATCTTTAGAAGATAAAAAAAGGCTAATAGACGAAGTTGGAAAAAGCAACTCTTGACTACAGAATTAACTTGTTTCTCAAAAGAGAGGTTACTGTCAAAGATAACACCAGGATTGCGGACTTGAGGTTTGCAAAAGACAGAGAAAGAGCAGAGAAGTCCAAGACCAGTTTGGGCTTTAGCTGATGGACCCACAATAAGCACCTCTGTTTTATTTTGATTCAGATCAAGAAAATTATTAGCCATCCAGGATCTTAGTTCAGAAAGACAGTTACGGAGTTGATTTGTTGCAGAGTTGCAGACGGGAATATAAACCCGAGTATCATCAGCATAGCAGTGAAAAGAAATGTTAAATTTCCTAAAAATCGCTCCAATATGGTGAAGGTATATAGAGAATAAAATAGGACCCAAAATGGTGGTTTCCTGACTGACTTCTTTCAAACGTCAAAAGTGGTCAGCGACTCGGAGTAACGGTAAGACTAATTACGGCTTGTCCGATACAAGACATCGAACGCTTTACCCGTGGAAAAGCAGCAGGTTTGTCCCAGTAATAGGAGACGATCTACAAGAAATTATCGTAGGGATCCGGGTTCGAATCCCGCTCATAGCACATTGCTTGAATGGAAGAATATATCTCTCAAATTAATTTTAGCACAACGAACGGTGCTTTGAATCCTACATGAATCCAACGTGTAGTTGTTTATTTTTCTTTTTTGATTAAAAAAAACTAATGAATGATTGATTTGTCAAGGAACACATGGGCAACAAGCAAAGTTAAAATCACACTTAAACAAACTCTCTTGCCCATTCTATTGAATCATAATTATAGCAAATAATAATGCATTTCACTTACTTATATAGCACCTTTATCATGGTCTTAGACAGCTGCACAGATAATCAAGATACAACATACAATAAAAATGAAAGCCCAATAAGAATGAACAAATAATAGTGCACAGCCTTGTGTTTGTATGTATTTCCAAAAGTGGGGAAGTACTATAGGAGTGGCGCAGTGGTTAGCGCTGCTGCCTCGCGGTTAGGAGAACCGGGTTCACTTCCCGGGTCCTCCCTGCATGTTCTCCCCGTGTATGCGTGGGTTTCCTCCCTCCAAAGACCTTCAGGTTATGCAATGGCGATCCTTAAATGTCCCTGGGGGTGTGTGTGTGCGTGCCCGGGCTGGGGTTTGTTTGTTTCTTAATATATATACACAGTATTTATTTTTACTGCAGTAATTCATTAAAAATTATTGGTCTTTATATACCAGAAAGACTTTCCTAGGGTCTTTTGTAGGAAATATGTACACATAGTTCATCTGTCTTTTCAGATAAAAAGGAACTCACCCAAACAATGAATTAAAAAAAAAAAGTTTTTAAATTGGCAAAGATGAAGTCAAGAAAAAAAAAGTTTTCACTTTCTATGATTTGTATTTTTATAATTATACAGCACTTTATATAATTATTTTTAAAGCTCGTTCTGTAAAATGAAACTATGATTATACAATTCAATGTTTTATTATATTTATGCGTTATTATATCTTTCTTTACACGTTTTGCACACATATTTAATAAATGTAATAAACTGCACCAAGAATGTTTAAAAAATCATTAAAAAATGTGTACGTGAATGTAAATCTATCTGCACAAACCGACACTCGTGACTAACATTTTTAGAAAGTTCAAAAATAAACGTAAATCGCAAAGCGTCTGTGTGCCGACTCGAATAAACGTTTGCAGAATTGGCCCGCCCTTTCCGAGTTTTGGTAGCCAACAGGAGTCGTGATTCGTCAATTCTTTGTAGCCGGCCGAGCCGTCATTGGCCAATTCTTGGTAGCCGAAAGGGGTTGTGAATGGTCAATTCTTGGTAGACTATTGGTTGCAGAAAGCGATCTGATTGGTTCTCGCTACCAAGACTTGCCTCGACTCATGGCTGCTCGCGGGTAATATATCCTGTGGCTCTGCAAGTGGATGATATTCGGTTTGTTTCACGGATCGCTACTCGTAACACCATGTGAGGTCGCCCGCTGGCACTTTCGTCCTTTTTGTCAAGTAGTTGCATACAGAATTGCCGACAACTGTGCGCCCTCTACTGGAATTCAAAGTATCTTAACTAGCAAAAACTGTATCGTGCGAATAATAGTTAAGAGTTTCAGCGTATCTGTATTTTCTTACGAATCCAGCTGTGCAAGTTTAATAAAGAAGCAAAAAAGAAAACAAGTGAAACACGCATACTGTAAACGAAAAGAAAAAACAATTCGCTGCGAGCAGGGTTCGAACCTGCGCGGGGAGACCCCATTGGATTTCAAGTCCAACGCCTTAACCACTCGGCCATCACAGCTATTACAGATGGGTGCCGTCTTTTTTGCCCAATTCATTTAAATCACTATTTTAAGAGTTTTTTTTTTCTTAGATTCCTATTGTTTTCATTATGGAGTTTTATAACAAAATACTTATAACATTTATAACAAAACCAATGCTGCACTTTTATAAACATTGCGTGGATCTTTGGAACATAAGTCGCTAATATTACCTGCTTTGGGCTTTAGCTGACAATCGCTTATTGACTATCCAAATAAACGATCTTCCCACTGAAAAGTAACTCCTTTATACTACTGAATGAGAAACACGGCGATCATTAGTGTGATTTGAATCGGTATTATATATATTATAACAAAGATCTAGAGATTCAGTTATTTTAAATGTAATATTGCTATCTGTAACCTGAGTAGTTTTTAATAGCAGAGACAAAATGCATTGGTTTTATTTTGGGTAAAGGGTGAGAAAAGGAAGAAGCGATGACATGAGTTGGATGAAATCATTTTTCTTATGTGTGTGTATATAAATATATATACTGTATATATTCTACAGGTATACAGATAGATATGTAAAGGCACTATTAGATAGATAGATCGATAGATAGGAAAGGGACTATATAATAGATGACTGATAGATAGAGTGACAAGCAGGGGGCGCCACTGATCCCTAAACCTTGGGACACAACTACACAGCGCCATCCTGTGTTCAAACAGAAGATATTTTTCATTTACAATACCTTCAGAGACCTCCAAACCCTTTTCCACAACAGCATAATCCAGTGGTTCTCAATCTGTGGGGCGGGCCCCCCTAGGGGGCCATGAAGTAACAAAAAGGGGGGCGCGAATATGTGAAAAAATGGAAACCAGAATCAAAAATATGAAAAATACATCTATTGTAACCAAAACAAATTAACTTAAACTTCATCCTGATACTAGAAAAATATAGAGCTAGATAAATGTCGATAAAAGTTAAGTAGGTATAATAAAATATGCATCTATGATATATCATTAATTAAAAAAGAACAAATTGGTATTAGTGGGCTCCTTTCAAAAAAAGTTACGGGGGGGGGCACGATTAAAACTGTTATGAAAACTTAGGTCGCAAATACCTAAAGGCTGAGAAACGCTGGCATAATCTATATATATATATAATTCACTAAGGCAAGACAACCATGGAAAGCACGCCGGAAGGGGCGTGGATTCACTAAGCCGCCGACAAGTGAGACGCCTATCGCGCACGCAGGGAGGAGCCACGCCCACCAACTCCAAGACCACTGGATACGACGACCACTCGCAGAGCCACGCCCACCAACTCGGACGCGATGACACAGAAAAACCGGCGTCATTTATATTCGTCTGTCGTGAGGCCTCATGTACTTTCGAGCCACGTTGACTGTTCATAGAGGCGTGTTTCTCGCGGAGGTGAGTCGCCATATGCAGCGTGTAAAACGGTTTGCGAGGGGTATCCCATGGGATCTTTAAAACAATCCTTTACAACTGAGGTTAAAACACAATGAAGTGAGCCGTCTTTAAAAAACGAGTTTTCGGTTACGACGTGCACCATAGCAAACTGTTTTACACGCTACATACAGCAATTCGCATCCACGACAAACATGCGTCCTCTTCACTCACGGACAATTATATGTTGCTCTCTCCAGAGTTCCATCTTTTCATTTACTTTCTGTTGTATCCTCAAACCCTCCCTTTTTAGACAACTGTGTCTTTCCAGAAGTGTTCAACCATCAATAAATAATTATGCGGTGTTTGTTATGCCGCGGGTTCACTATTGTGTTGTATTTTGCTCTCTCCAGAGTTCCATCTTGTCATTCACTTACTGTTGTATTCTCACACCAACCTGTTTTAGACAACTGTGTCTTTCCATTGAGCGTGCGTCTACCCGGCGTGGGTAAGCCGTTGAACCCCATTCGTGCGACTCATACGCTCCCACTGGTTGCGTCCCAACCCTTTGTACACACCTCGCTACTACCGTGGTCGGGTGTCTTGGTGGATTACAGTGGTGTGAAAAACTACTTGCCCCCCTCCTGATTTCTTATTCTTTTGCATGTTTGTCACACAAAATGTTTCTGATCATCAAACACATTTAACCATTAGTCAAATATAACACAATTAAACACAAAATGCAGTTTTTAAATGATGGTTTGTATTATTTAGGGAGAAAAAAATCCAAACCTACATGGCCCTGTGTGAAAAACTAATTGCCCCCTTGTTAAAAAATCACCTAACTGTGGTGTATCACACCTGAGTTCAATTTCCGTAGCCACCCCCAGGCCTGATTACTGCCACACCTGTTTCAATCAAGAAATCACTTCAATAGGAGCTGCCTGACACAGAGAAGTAGACCAAAAGCACCTCAAAAGCTAGACATCATGCCAAGATCCAAAGAAATTCAGGAACAAATGAGAACAGAAGTCATTGAGATCTATCAGTCTGGTAAAGGTTATAAAGCCATTTCTAAAGCTTTGGGACTCCAGTGAACCACAGTGAGAGCCATTATCCACAAATGGCAAAAACATGGAACAGTGGTGAACCTTCCCAGGAGTGGCCGGCCGACCAAAATGACCCCAAGAGCGCAGAGGCGACTCATCCGAGAGGTCACAAAAGACCCCAGGACAACGTCTAAAGAACTGCAGGCCTCACTTGCCTCAATTAAGGTCAGTGTTCACGACTCCACCATAAGAAAGAGACTGGCCTGCAAAAACGGCCTGCATGGCAGATTTCCAAGACGCAAACCACTGTTAAGCAAAAAGAACATTAGGGCTCGTCTCAATTTTGCTAAGAAACATCTCAATGATTGCCAAGACTTTTGGGAAAATACCTTGTGGACTGATGAGACAAAAGTTGAACTTTTGGAAGGCAAATGTCCGTTACATCTGGCGTAAAAGGAACACAGCATTTCAGAAAAAGAACATCATACCAACAGTAAAATATGGTGGTGGTAGTGTGATGGTCTGGGGTTGTTTTACTGCATCAGGACCTGGAAGGCTGGCTATGATAGAGGGAACCATGAATTCTACTGTCTACCAAAAAATCCTGAAGGAGAATGTCCGGCCATCTGTTCGTCAACTCAAGCTGAAGCGATCTTGGGTGCTGCAACAGGACAATGACCCAAAACACACCAGCAAATCCACCTCTGAATGGCCGAAGAAAAACAAAATGAAGACTTTGGAGTGGCCTAGTCAAAGTCCTGACATGAATCCAATTGAGATGCTATGGCATGACCTTAAAAAGGCGGTTCATGCTAGAAAACCCTCAAATAAAGCTGAATTACAACAATTCTGCAAAGATGAGTGGGCCAAAACTCCTCCAGAGCGCTGTAAAAGACTCACTGCAAGTTATCGCAAACGCTTGATTGCAGTTATTGCTGCTAAGGGTAGCCCAACCAGTTATTTGGTTCAGGGGGCAATTACTTTTTCACACAGGGCCATGTAGGTTTGGATTTTTTTTCTCCCTAAATAATAAAAACCATCATTTAAAAACTGCATTTTGTGTTTAGTTGTGTTATATCTGACTAATGGTTAAATGTGTTTGATGATCAGAAACATTTTGTGTGACAAACATGCAAAAGAATAAGAAATCAGAAAGGGGGCAAATAGTTTTTCACACCACTGTATATATAGAAAAGCAGCCAAAACCGCACAGAGCAATGAGACGTCTACGTGAATCACATGTGCATCTGGACTGTGCAAAGACGACAACGACTCGAGTGACGAGTTGGAGGTGGGCACATACGTAAGCGGGCAGTGCATACTGAACGAGAAATCAGCAGACTAGCATGACAGAGGAAGCTGAATGGACGTCCTTCTCCTCTCCTCCCGTTCCACACTCCGCGACTGAGTGGCGTGCACCCCCATCCCTCCGTCTGGGAGGAGAAGGCGCGATGGCGGTCGGCCAGTTTTCAGTCACGGACGATTGTGTGTTGGTTCGTTCCGTGCATTGTTACAATGTTGCTTTTCTTGCTGGTTTATTACATTACCGATTTTTCAAATGTTAATTTTCTCCCTGTGCTTAAAAATTATTAAAAAACCGGCCTGATTATGCGGCGTGTGGTACGCCGCGGGTTGGCTAGTCCAATATATTCTCTTGCCTCCTTCCACTCTCCTCCCAGCTCTATCTACTCATTCCAGAATCTCAGGCTTCTTTTCTGCAGGACCCTGGAGTACTTCTGGTGTCACATCATTGCCAATCTGGAAGCTTCCAGGTCAGGTAAAAACCCTTCAAAGAGGGTATAATGATTCCCTGCAGCTCCCCCTGGTGGCACACAAGATCAACAAAATGGCTGTTCCATGGGACTACAATATCTAGACTGCCTTCCCTATGGGAGTTCTAGCAGTGGGATGCTACAATCATGTGCACGTTCGGGTAGTGAGACATAATCCCCTGCAGCACCCAACTTCTCAAAGGAACTGGCACCCATCCTGGTTGGGAACACCTTGTCCTTCCATTATGGTCTCCCATTCTGTTAAGGAACCTGCCTCAGTCCTGTATATACACTGTTCAAAAAGATCATACATCGGATCACAATGAACAAAGTGTTCAAGTGGAAAATCTTTACTGAGTAATACTGTGTAATTCATTGAGAACAAAATATATATATATATATATAATATTGTGGCAGATGGCCAGGGCCCTTGCCTGGCCGGGAAGCCTCCGCAGTGGAAGAAGAGAGTGTGCTCAGGGCATAATCTCTCCAATAGAGGGCAGCCTCACTGGGTTGCTGAACTCTCACAGGGCTTCATGAGAGTTGGAGTTTGGTATAACCCTGTTGGGTCCCATGGGTGCCACCAGGGTGTGATGTAGGAACTGTGGAGCCCTTTGTTGCAGCACTTCCACCACACCTACAAGTGCTGCCAGAAGGAGGCTACAGGACACCTGGAGCACTTCCTATAAAAGGAGCACCCGAGCCAGAGTCAGAAAGAAGAGGGATGACGTCTGCTCGGAGGAGTGGCGGCGGAAAACTGAGAGACAAAGACAGAGAAGTGAAGTGCTTTACAGTGCATTGGTGCTCTGCTGTACTGTGCTGAGAAGGTGGGAAATGAGGGAAGCATTTCCCACAGCCAAACTTAAATAGTGCGTGTTGTTGAAATTGTGTTCTGCATCTGTCTGTGTTAGGTTTGGGGAGCTATATATATATATATAGGAATTTGTATGTTCTCCCCGTGTCTGCGTGGGTTTCCTCCCACCATCTAAGGACATGCAGATCAGGTGCATTGGCGATCCTAAATTGTCTCTAGTGTGTCCTTGGTGTGTGTGTGTGTGTGTGTGTTTGTCCTGTGGTGGGGTTTGTTCCTGCCTTGTGCCCTGTGTTGGCTGGGATTGGCTCCAGCAGACCCCCGTGACCCTGTGTTCGGATTCAGCGGTTTGGAAAATGGATGGATGGATGGATAATGGATGGATGGATGGATATATATATATATATTCTAACAAAAGGCGCTATATTGGCTCCTGACCTGACACAGACTCACACCGGAGGCACGTATAAAAGCCAAATAAACTTTTATTTTTCTTCACCTGTGGGACACGTCTTCCCCGTGTCCCACAGGCAAAACGCAGTCCCAAAACTGACCACAACAACACAAACACTCTTCCTGTTTGCACCACCACTCCTCCTCCAAGCGTAGTCCTCCTCCTCCCGATTCTGGCCATTGACTGGTGGTTGCTGGGCCTTTTTATAGTTCACCCGGAAAGTGCTCCAGGTGGTTGATCGCTGAGTTCCGGCTGCACTTCCGGGTGTGGCGAATACGCTGCCCATACGGGCTCTGGAGTCCCAGCTGCAGCACCCCCTGGCGGTGCCTGCGGGACCCAACAGGGCTGCACCCAACTCCAATTCCCATGGAGCCCTGCGGGAAACCGAGGCACTGCTGCAACCCAGGGGGGGCTGCCATCTAGTGTCCAGGGGGAGGGATTGCACCGTCCAGGGCTGCTCCCCCTGAATATACAGTGAAGGGGTGTCCCGGCTGGTCGTGGACCCCAGCCGTCTGCCACAATATATATATATATATATATATATATATATATATATTGTGAACGGAACCCGGGCACAGACAGGCAGACATGTTGTTTTCCACCACCACACGTTTATTTACACAACTATTTACAATATTTACAAGTGCACACAAACCCCCACAAAGTCCTGGCCACACAAAGCCTTCTTCTTCGGGCCGCCTCCACACTCTCTTCTGCTTCGTCCTGCTTCCACCCGACTCCAGCCTCGAATGAAGGGAGGCGGCCCCTTTTATCCTCACCCGGATGTGCTCCAGGTGCTCCCCGGCAATCACCCGCCGACACGCCCCAGTGTGGTGGAAGTGCTGAAGCATTGTCCCTGCTTCTCTTCCCCCCAGCACTTCCTGGTGTGGCGGAAGTGCTGAGTTCCAGGGCTCCAAAGGCATCAGGCGCCCGGCGTGACCACGGCCCTACAGGGTTGGGCTTCCAAGCCCTCAACCCGTGGCCCCCAAAGCAACCAGGGTGGCGGCCCCCATGTGATCCTAGGTGGGTGCACGCACTCTTCCGGTCCTTCATGGCATCCCGGCCGGGTCGTCGCCCCTGGCATCCCTGACAATATATATATACTGTATATAGTAAGAGACAGGATATGGAAGGAAGGGAGAGGACAATTTCTTTAGAGCACTGCCTCCCCCAAGACGCTAGATGGCAGCTCCTCAGGATTACAGCGGTGCTCCGGATTCCCAAAGGGTAATATGGGACTTGGAGTTCTTTATCTCAGCCCTTTTGGGTGCGGCCAGGGGTTGCTGTGGAGGACTTATAGGAGACAAGGTTTTTGTCTAACCCAGAATTACTGGCAGGCCATGCAAGCAGAAGAACAGAAGTACATTTGGGTTGGTTAATATAAAAAGGAACCACGTCAAGCCCAGTCGAAGAGCCAGAGTCGGGTGGATGGTGGACGAAACTTGCTGGGAGGAGTGGAGGAGAAAAAGAGACAAAGAAAATCATTTGTGTGCCTAATTACTTGCGGCTGTGGTGGCGGAAGGCATTGTGAAGGGGTTCCTCGCAATAACACAAATCACTGTGCATTTAACTTGTGTCCTCAGTATCTGTCTGTCCTGTTGGGTTTGACGAGCGACAGTGCCCCCTAGCAGCCACAATATCACCATCACCATCGGGTTATATTGCTGAGGCACTACCTCCCCTGGGACACTTGATGGGTGCCCTTCTGGGTGACTGTGGTATCACAGATTCCTGCAGGGTGTGCTGGGAGCTGGAATTTGGTGCAGCCCTGTAGGGTTCCATGAGAGCCACCAGGAAGAGCTGCAGAGCCACACCTGGGAGTAATTCCAGGTAATAGTGATAAACCACCTGGAACACTCTCAGGAACTGAATCAAAGGAGCCGCCTCACTCCTTTCAGGGAGCCAGAGTCGGGATAATGTGGACGACGTTTGCCCGAGAGGGAGTGGAGGCAGAAGGACTGATTGTGCTGTGCTTTATGTACTGTGCTGTGGGGAGCAGGGGGAAACGCTCCGCAACTGTAAATGAACGTGTCTGCTGTGTGGATACTTGTGTCCTGCCTGTCTGAGTCAGGGATGTACGCCCCCCTGGGGTCCACAATATATATAGTATATAGTATAATTGTAAATGTGTGTATTATTGTGAATTATATGAAAGGCTCCGCAGTGGTTGGGTTGCTGCCAGCCCTGCCACTCTGCTTTATTTATTGTATTTTTTTACTGGTTATCCAGTCTTTCCCAGTCCTTTAAAAGTACAGTTAGGAGGTACTTTGATCTCCATGTGCTTACAAAACAGGACACGTTGAATTGTTGACTGGCGCAGAATGTGTTTGGCAAGAAGCGGCTTCCTTGTAAAATTTGTATCTAATTGGGTCAAGTGTTACTTAACCGGCCTGCAGGGAAGCCACGTTTTGTAACACGGCTGATATTCTGCCACTCCTTCAGTTTAGTACACACATAAGGCCGCTCAGTTAAATATATATGTATATATATATATATATATATCTACCTATATATATATATATATATATATATATATATATATATATATATATATATATATATATATATATATATATATATATATATATATATATATATCTATTGTGGAAGACTGCGGCTTCCCAGGCGTCCGCACCCCAGGCCGACAGGAGGAGCTCTCCCGACAGCGGGATCGTGCCCGAGGTCCAGCAGGGCCTTATGGACTCTGTGGTGTTTATACACAGCCCTGCTGGATACCTTGGGCGCCACCAGGAGTCGCTGTGGGGGGACTTATGGGCTCTGTTGGGCCTTATGACCCGGGAGTACGTCACGGTCGCGTGACAGGAAGGTATGGCGTGCTCGGGTTGAAGTAATAGACTGATTGCCCTGACCCGGAAGGAATAGCAGACTGCTGGGACAGGAACACCTCCGGGTCGGGGCCTATAAAAGGACGGTGCCTCAGTCCAGACACTGAGCTGAGCTGGGAGGTAGAGGAGCAAGTGTCTGGGCGAGGAGGAGTGTTTATTGTTATAGTATTGATAGTGGTTTGAATGAGTAGTGTGGAAGGTGCTTGGTGCACTGAGGAAAAGATAAATAAAAGATTATTGGACTGTTACCTGGTCTCCGGAGTTGTACCTGAGGGTTCAAGGGTGCACTACTGCCCCCTACTGCCACACTATATATATATATAAAACCAGTGGGATTATGCAAAACATCAATCCATTCATTCTGTATCCCACTGATCAAGACCCCAATGCCTAATTTGCTGTATTTCTTTATTTCCATTTGACTTTTGTTAACCTGAAATCCTTTTTCTGAAATTGCTTTTACTGTAACTGGGTTATGCAGAGCAAATGGGTTTCTCTGTGTGAGTGAAATGGAGGTGGAAACGGAGACCAATCCTGGGTGGAACACCAGTCCATTATGAGGGTTTATAGGGTCATTCATGTCACGTGCATCAAGCGCAAGGAAATTCTTGTGACATGAAATGAAGTCAGCACTCTGTGGTGCCACACTTAGTGAGTAGAAGAAGCGCATCGTCTTCCTACCCTGAGACATCTCAAAGCACAATTTAGGAAACCGATAACAGTAATAATAATCATAATCATCATCCATCCATCCATTTTCCAACCTGCTGAATCCGAACACAGGGTCACGGGGGTCTGCTGGACCCAATTCCAGCCAACACAGGGCACAAGGCACAAGGCAGGAACCAATCCCGGGCAGGGTGCCAACCCACTGCAGTAATCATCATCATAATAATAATAATTCTTATTAAGGGTGGGGGGTTGACTTGACTTGAACTTAGTTCTGTAAAATTTGACTTGTCTATATGTAAGGTTATTTGCCTTTAATAAATTCCATAAAATGCTACAAATAATAATAATAATAATAATAATAATAATAATAATAATAATAAAAATACCAATAATTCTTATGGGTGGAGGTTGATTTGACTTGAACTTAGTTCTTTAAAATCTGACTTGTTTGTATGGAATGTTATTTGCTTTTAATAAATTCAATAAAATGCTAAAAAAATAAATAAATATTATTATTATAACATTTTATTTATATAGCACCTTTCCAATTAGCAAAGTGCGCATGACTTTAGGATGTGGATTTAATTTGGGGCAAACCCACATAGACAGTCACGGTTATCTGTCAATCCGAGAAGAACACTGTCCATCCATTTGTCCCTTTCTGTCACTCCCCCTCCTGTGTGTGAACACTGGTGGAAGAGCAGCCCAATTTGAGAAAGGCAGACCTGTGTGCACGACAGTCAAAATAATTGCCCCCTTGGGTACAGTAGGTTGGCATCGATGTCTTGCTGCTCTCTTTTCCTCTCATTGATGGGTCCTATGTTGTTCAACGTGATCTATCTATTTAGTATGGAACAAACCTTGATAGAATGCCTCAAGTGGTCCTTCTGGCAGGACCATCTCAATGTATGGGTACCATGGGCACTGGCTGGGGACCCCAGGAGCATAGGGGCCCACAATGTTTCTGATGCTTACATACTGTAAGCTTTCTAAACAGGGGACCCAGCGCACTACTTTGCCTGGGGGCCTGTGATGCTGTTAAGATGGTCCCGCCTTAAAGAGTTTCTTCTGGCCTTCTGGAGGTCTGGATCATTTAGAGAACTCACCGTCTAGGGGTGAGCCGATTCTCGGGTAATGTGCCCAGTCCAGTGTAAGACACAGCTGAGCAGCATGGCCTCAATGCCAGTCGATTAGCAGCATTTTATAATTTTAGTGTGATGCCCAGGGTCTTCCGGAGGCAGCAGATGCAGATTTACTTGACACAAGGAGAACATGTAGACACCGTAAAGAGAGTCGCCAGGCTGGGGATTGATATTATGGTTGTTAGGCTGTTATGGTTCAGCTGAGATTTTTCCCTGTCTTATAGATCCTTCAGAATCCTTCGCTTTTTACACATTTTGTTATGTTACCGCCCTGTGCTACTCTAAATGTCCCAAACTGACAAAGTAAAAGCAGAATTTTCAAAATGTCTGCAAATTTACTATCAATAATTAAAAAAAAACCCTAAAACCTCACATTGATATAAGTATTTAGACCCTTTAGTCAGCACTTTTTTGCACTCTGGCAGCCTGGAGTCTTCTTGGGTCTGACACGACAAGCTTCACCCACCTGGATTTGAGGGTTTCTGGCAGTTCTTCTCTGCAGATCCTCTCCAGTTCTGTCCAGTTGGATGGAGACCCTTAATGGATGGTAGTTTTCAGATTCCTCCAGAGATGTTCAATGGGGTTCAAGTCTGGGCTCTGGCTGTCATGTTTTGATTACATACCGTTTGTTTTGTGGGTGGATCCCTGAGGGGCGGGGCCACCTGCCACTCAACACTAGGAACTGCCCTCCACACTTTTTATTGGAGGGCCTTCTGTAGTTCCTGGGGGTTCGTTTCAAATGTGCTAGAGAGTGGAGTGTTTATTGTGTCGAATTACTTTCTTCCTTGCTGTTGCTTTTTCTTTGCTATGTGGATGTGAGACATGGACGCTATCCAGTGACCAGAGATGAAGACTGGACTCCTTTGGTACCGTGTCTCTTCAGAAAATCCTTGGGTACCGCTGGTTTGACTTTGTGTTGCTCATGGAGTCCCGAATTAATAATGACATGCATTGTGAGGGAGCGTCAGTTTCGGCACTACATCCATGTGGCACGATTACCCGAGGGTGATCCGGCTTGCAGGATCATCATTGTTAAGGACTCAAGTGGCTGGAGCAGGCCAAGTGGTCGCCCACGTAATACCTGGCTGCGGCAGATAGACGGTCATTTCTGGAGGGTGGGACTGGACTCACTGTGGTCTGGTCTGTGTCGTTTAGTGGGTGCGGCAACGCACTGTACCAGTGCATGCTCCCCAACTTGACTTGACTTGACTTGTTGCTTTTGGATTTTTTGGATTTGTTTTTGAACCTGTGTCTTTGTATTTTGTTTTGGGTCTTTCTTCTCTGTGGATTGGCTTGCCTTTTCAGGTAATTCCTTTGTGCTATTTGGAGCTACAGTTGAACAACAACAACACATAGCACATTTTCATACAAACAATGTAGCTCAAAGTGCTTTCAGGTCAGATTGGGGGGCATGCACTGGTACAGCGCATTGCTGTGCCCACCATACGACGAAACAGCTTGGGATCCCCAGACAGACACACGGTCCAGTCTCACCCTCCGGAAATGACCACCTATCTGCTTCAGCCAGATGTTATGTGGACGTCCCCTTTGCCAGATCCAGCCGCTTAGGGATGAGGACCCCGTAAGACAGAGCCAGAATTGACTTGAAATTAGTACATAAAACATAAACAACACCAGGCAATAATATTATACAGTATATAACAAAGAAAAAGGTAAGGTCGGATGACCAGGAAGACAGAAAAAAAAAGCAAAAACAAAATCAGCAGGGGTTCCAAGGCCTAAAGACTGCCCAGCCACCATTGGACATCCTACCTAACATTCTTCTTCTTGTTACGGCTGCTCCCATTAGGGCCGCAGCGGATCATCTTCTTCCATATCTTCCTGTCCTCTCCATCTTGCTCTGTCACACCCGTCACCTGCATGTCCTCTCTCACCACATCCATAAACCTCCTCTTAGGCCTTCCTCTTCTCCTCTTGCCTGGCAGCTCTATCCTTAGCACCCTTCTCCCCATATACCCAGCATCTGTCCTCTGCACATGTCCAAACCAACGCAATCTCGCGCCTCTGACTTTGTCTCCCAACCTGAGCTGGCCCTCTAATGTCCTCATTTCTGATCCTGTCCATCTTCGTCACACCCAATGCAAATCTTAACATCTTTAACTCTGCCACCTCCAGCTCTGTCTCCTGCTTTCTGGTCAGTGCCACCGTCTCCAACCCATATAACATAACTGGTCTCACTACCAGCCTGTAGACCTTCCCTTTCACTCTTGCTGACATCCATCTGTCACAAATCACTCCTGACACTCTTCTCCACTCACTCCACCCTACCCGCACTCTCTTCTTCACTTCTCTTCCACAATCCCCATTACTCTGTACTGTTGATCCCAAGTATTTGAACTTTCGCCAACTCTTCTCCCTGCATCCTCAACATTTCTCTGACCTCCCTCTTATTCACACACATGTATTCTGTCTTGGTGGTCCTACTGACCTTCATTCCTCTCCTCTCTAGAGCAGATCTCCACCTCTCCAGGGTCACCTCAACCTGCTCCCTACTATCGCTACAGATCAGCAAACATCACACTCCACGGGGACTCCTGACTAATCTCATCTGTCAACCTGTCCATCAATACTGCAAATAAGAAAGGGCTGAGAGCCGATCCCTGATGTAATCCCACCTCCGTCACTCTTACTGCAGACCTCACCACGGTCACACTCCCCCGTACATATCCTGTACAACTCTTATGTACTTCTCTGCCATTCTCGACTTCCTCATACAATACCACAGCTCCTCTCGAGGCACCCTGTCATATGCTTTCTCCAGGTCCACAAAGACGCAATGCAACTCCTTCTGGCCTTCTCTCTACTTTTCCATCAACATCCTCAGAGCAAACATCACATCTGTGGTTCTCTTTCTTGGCATGAAACCATCTTGCTGCTCCCTAATCATCACCTCCCTTCATCCACTACTTTTTCCCATAACTTCATGCTGTGCCTCATCAATTGTATCCCCCTGTAGTTACTGTAGTCCTGCACATCCCCCTTATTCTTAAATATCAGCACCAGTACACTTCTTCTCCACTCCTCAGGCATCCTCTCACTTTCCAAGATTCCGTTAAACAATCTGATTAAAAACTCCACTGCCATCTCTCCTAAACACCTCCATGCTTCCATAGGTATGTCATCTGGACCAACGACCTTTCCATGTTTCATCCTCTTCAAAGCTGTCCTTACTAGATGGTCTAAATCACCCTCCTGGTTTACAGATTTCACATGGAAGAATTTAATGATGATGATCAGGTGGACATCTGGGACACCTGACATTCAATCCATAAACACAGTGGGCAGAGTGGTACCTTGATCAGGTGGTGGTGGTGGCGCAGAATAACCAGAAAAAGAGCAGAGAGAAGTAGAGATTAGAACCCAGAGGAGAATGATAATTCAGTGCCCATACAGACTATTAGGGATATAACTAAAACGTAGCTATGAAAAAGACATTTTAAATTATTTTATATTATTAGCAGTTTTTTAAATTATTCTACAGTATTAGCCTGGCGAATTTCTGTTGGTAAAGCATTCCAGATCTTAGGTGCATAACAACTAAAGGCCGCTCCATCTTTTCTTTTCAAGTTGGCTCTTGGAATTATAAGCAGACTTTCATTTGAAGATCTGATGTCACAGTTTGGAGTGTAAGGGGACAGACATTTTAAAATATAGGACGGGGTGAGATTATTTAAGATTTTGTAAACAATTAGTAGTATTTTAAAGTCAGTTCTAAATGACATGGGCAACCAATGTAATGACGCTAAGACTGGTGTGATGTACTTGGAGTTTCTTTTTCTAGTTAATATTCTGGCTTAAGAGTCTTACGCCTCAGAAATCTAAGAAGTCTACCATTGACCGCATCCTGGAACTGAGGGTTCTCATGGAGCGCAAACGTGAATATTGGCAGAGTTTCTTGACAGCCTTTGTCGATTTTCATAAAGCGTGTGACATCCTGAGATTTTACGGGATTCCCCTGAAGCTGCTGGATGTCATGTTCGGCCTGTATACTGGTACTGTGAGGAAGAACCTCTGGGATTTTTCCAGTTAATTCTGGGGTTCATCATGGCTGTGTTTTTGCTCTTTCTCCGTTCAGCGCTTGCATGGACTGGGTGTTGGGCAAGATCGTGGGGTCCAGCGGCTGTGGGGCATCTGTTGGTGAAGAAAGATTTACTGATCTTGACTTTCCTGACGATGCTGTGATCTTCAGATTGTCAATGGAGGCTCTGATCAGGGCGCTCGAGAGACAGAGTGAGGCGTCTGAGTGTCTGGGCTTGTGAGTGTCCTAATCAAAACCAACATCCAGGCCTTTAATGACCTCTTGGGCAGGGCCATCAGCAGTGTGTCTGTCTGCAGAGAGAGTGACGACCTCGTCAGTGACCAGCAACGACATTCATGTCTCTGGTGACTCTTCCTATGAAGTCAGTAGACGCATTGGGAGAGCATGGGGGGTCATGAGGTCGCTGGAAAGGTGTGTGTGGCACTCCTGATATCTCTGCAAAAGAATGAAGGTCCAAGTCTTTAGAGTCCTGGTGCTTCCTATTTGTGAGACATGGACACTATCCAGTGACCTGAGATGAAGACTGGACTCCTTTGGTACTGTGTCTCTTCACAGAATCCTTGGGTGCCGCTGGTTTGACTTTGTGTCGCTCATGGAGTCCCGAATGAGGCACATGACCTGCATTGTGAGGGAGCTTCAGTCACAGCACTATGGCCATGTGGCGTGTTTCCCCGAGGGTGATCCAGCTCGTAGGATCCTCATTGTGAAGCCTCACTGTTTCCACAGTTCATTGAAGCCCCTTTGGCTATTTCACCAGTCATGAGGTGCCAATTTAGCATCACCAGTACACCCAACATGCATATCTTTGGATGGCTGGATGAAACTGGACCATCTGCACCCATGAGGACTTGAACCCTGGTCTTCTTACTGAGAGGCAACCAGAAAAAAAGAAAAGCATTTAACAGAAAAGTTTACGTAATGTACCAGGGTGTGTTATTAATTCAAAGTATTTTTATTATAAACAGAGTCACACTTGGCAATCTATGCCTCGTTACACAATGGCCTGCCTAAAGCAGACACACCCGCGCTGAAATAATTGTTTCGTAAAGGCCTGATGTTGTCAAAACAGGGTCTATCTTTCTTTTTTGTGCTGGCAATTTGGGTGACTCCTTCATCACTTTAAATTACGATTGTAGAATCCACGGTTTGAAAAACATTCAAATGAACTCAAAATGTGTATGAAACCAAACCATTTAAAATCATAAAGACGTCCAGCTGTCTTGTTGGGGCATTTCTTGTGAGCCTCATGTTTGCTGGAGTTGAATCTGTTTAATTATTTTACATTTTTACCTTTTCCGTTTGGGCGGCACGGTGGCGCTTCCCACAGTCCATTGCCAGTCCTAAATTGTCCCTAGTGTGTGTTTGGTGGGTGGGTGTGTGTGTGTGTGTGCCCTGCGGCGGGCTGGCGCCCTGCCCAGGGATTTTTTCCTGCCTTGTGCCCTGTGCTGGCTGGGATTGGCTCCAGCAGACCCCCCGTGACCCTGTGTTAGGATATAGCGGGTTGGGAAAATGACTGACTGACTAATTAAGGGAGATTCTAATCGGAAGGGCTACGAGTTATGATGTGTTTACTCACTTAATAATGAAGCGATATAAATGAAATAAATACACTGCATACCTTGATAGACGTGTAAATTATCCAAGTACATTTGGTTTTGGAAATGGTCGCCTTCTTCTTGCAAACTCCATATTGCTCCATATTGGCAAAAGGGTATCCACAGGCGTTGTAGGGGGTGATGACAGCAATTTCCTCTTCAGTGTTTCACAGTAATTGTTCCAGTGTACGAGGCTTGTTCTTGTACGCTTTTCCTTTCGGCGCTCCCTAAAGGAAGAAATCCAGAAGCGACAGGTCTGGGGACCGAGGTGGCCATAGTCCCTTTGAAACAACCTGACTGCCAAAAACTGATTCTGTAGCTGTGTTTACTCAAAATGACCAAAGTTCTGCACCTTTAGTTTGCTTCGAGGCATTCTGGTAATATCCATATGATTCCACAGACGAAATGTTTTTAAAAGCTTTAGTAAAATTTCAAAGTAAAACAGTTCACACCAAAATTGAGAAAAAACTTGATATTGCAAAGAAAAGAAAAAGTTCTTGTTCGAGAAAGTTCTGTTTAAAGCTTATATATCTTGTTTGTTTAATGCTAGCAATGGGACTAATCCAGACGTACACGTTCTCCCGACTCTTGGCTCCTCGAATGGAGTGCGGCAGCCCCTTTAATGTTGTTCCTGGGAGTGTGCCAGGTGGCTCACTAGCATTAGCTGGAATCAATCCCGGGTGGGATGGAAGTTGCTAGGCCCTAGTGGCCTCCCCACGGAACCCAACAGGCCTGCACAAAACTCCAACTCCCAGCATGCCCTACGGGAACTCGTGGTGCCACAACCGCCCACGAGGACTGCCCTCTAGTGTCCCAGGGGAGGTAGTATTGCATTGAATTGTATTTACCCCCTTTTTTTTGACACCCACTGCACGTCCAACCCACCTGGAAAGGGGTCTCTCTTTGAACTGCCTTTCCCAAGGTATCTTCCATTTATTTTTCCCTACAAGAGTTTTATTTATTTTGGGAGTTTGTCTTCTTAGAGAGTCAAAGCTGGCGGGGGCTGTCAAAAGGCAGGGCCTGTTGTGTGATTTTGGGCTATACAAAAATAAATTGTATTGTATTGTATTGTATTGTATTGCATTGTATTGTATTGCGTTGTAGTTCAGAAGTTACTCAGCTTGGCTGGACGGCCAACACCAAGAAGTGTCCAGATGATTCCAAATGTCTTCACTTTCACAATTATTGAGGCCGCTGCGCTCTAGCAAACGCCCAAAGCTTTAGAAATGGTTTTACCTCCTCTGCCCTGGTCTATGCCTCACCTCAATTTGATCTCAGAGGTCTACAGAGAGTTCCTCTGACTTCATGGCTTGGTTTTTGTCCAGACGTGATCTACGCCTCACCACAATTTGATCATGGAGGTCTACCGAAAGTTCCTTGGACTTCACATCCTGCTTTTTGTCCAAACATGCAGTGCGGATTTTGGGACCTCCTATACACAGGGACACGTGTGTCTTTCTAAACGATGTCCAGTCCTTTTGATGTGGACTTTAATCGAATTCTAGAAACATCTCAGGGAGAATTAAAGTAAACAGAAGGCACCTGGGCACAATTTGGGGTGCCACCTCAAAGGGTCTGAATACTTCAATGAAGGAAGTAATAATTTGGCAAACCTCTCTGAAAACATCTTCACTTTGTAATTATGGATTTCTGAAGATTGATGGGCTAAAATGCAAATGTATTCATTTGAATTGAAATCTACAATACAGTAAGCTGTGCAGAACGTGAAGGGATCTGAATACTTTTTGAATCCGCTGTGCGTATAAGCAGATTGTTTATTCCAATAATTGCCTGCTAGCAGCAATAAGCCAAATGACTGCAGAATCGATTTTTTTATTGCTTGCAATGGAGGCCCTCGGTTTTTGGACAGAATGCAAGACACACAAGGTTGTGTCACAGAGTGTCAAGTAAAGTCTACAAGGACTCATCTGAAGAAGCAATCTGTTATGCTGTGGCACTCTTTATTTTAGACTAGCAAAATACCCGCGGGGTGGCACAGTGGGTAGCGCTGCTGCCTCGCAGTTATAAGACCCAGGTTCGCTTCCTGGGTCCTCCCAGCATGGAGTTTGCATGTTCTCCCCGTGTCTGCGTGGGTTTCCTCTGGGTGCTCCGGTTTCCTCCGACAGTCCAAAGACATGCAGGTTAGGTGCATTGGCGATCCTAAATTATCCCTAGTGTGTGCTTGGTGTGTGTGCCCTGCCCGGGGTTTGTTTCCTGCCCTGTGCTGGCTGCGATTGGCTCCAACAGACCCCCATGACCCTGTAGTTAGGATAGCGGGTTGGATAATGGATGGATGGAAAATACCCGCGCTTTGCAGCGGAGAAGTAGTGTGTTAAAGAAGTTATGAAAAATAAAAGGAAACATTTTAAAAATAATGGAACATGTCAATGTAATGTCATTTAATGTCAATGTAATTGTTTTGTGACTGTTATGAGTGTTGCTGTCACCAAGGATTTGATTATCATTATTTCTTTCAATCAGGTTCGCATTTGGAGGACGTGTTGTGTTCAAGTTACATTCCGTGTTTGTCAGCCGTTGTAAAGATAACAGGTTTCATTTTTAACTTTGTGACCACGTTATCACAGTTGAAACATTCCTAAACATCGAAGTGTCCACTACCCAAATCGCTACCCATCAATCTTAGATGTTTAACAGGCATTCCTGGTTGTCCAAAGGTGTAAAATATTTCTCCATTTCTATACACTTGAAAGTGACAACGAAACAATTCCGTGGCAGCTATCAGTTGACATGCAGAACCATAGGTCGAGAGCAGAAGCATTTCACTGCTCTAGTTGGTCCTGTGTAGTATAATTGTCTCCCGTACCGTCATCAGTCCACACCTTGAACCTGTCCCAGTCATTCAGTACATAAGACACAATGTATCTGTGGATATCAAGGCTCAGACTGATACGTCAATGTCAATTTATTTATATAGCACATTTAAAACAACATAGGAATGCTGTGGTCAAAGTGGTTTACAATAATAGAATAAAAGAAATAAATACAATGAACATGAATAACATAAATAGAAATAAAATAAACGAACATAAATAATAAATAGAAGTAATGTTACATAATCACAATGAGGAAACCATCAGTATTACAGAAGGTCACGGAATGCAAGTGAATAGAAATGAGTCTTTAATCTCGTTTTGAACAGTTCAGTTGTAGACGACTCCTTTATGTAAAGAGTTTCACAGGTGATGGGCAGCAGCTCTCAAAGTCCTGTCTGTCCCCCGTAGTTTTACATTTGATACGAGGGACAACAAGAGACAACTGACCAGAAGATCTAAGCACTCTGGATGGCTGGTGTAAAACACACAGTTCAGATAAATAGGCAGGAGCGAGCCCATGTAAAGATTTAAAAACTAGCAGCAAGATTTTAAAATCAATTTGAAAACTGACAGGCAGCCATTGTAAAGAAGCTAATAGTGGAGAAACAGAATCAGACTTTTCTTGGCCCATCCAGAAAGCGAGCGGCAGCATTCTGGACCAACTGTAACCTGCGTATCAGAGATTTGCTAATCCCAGAATACAGCGAGTTGCAGTAATCGAGGTGAGAAAAGATAAAAGCAGGAGTAGCTTTCTCAAGAGCCCTACAAGATACAAAAGGCTTGATCTTACCTGGAAAAAGCAACTCTTAACTACAGAATTCATCTGTTTCTCAAAAGAGAGGTTACTGTCTAAGATAACACCAAGATTGCGGACTTGAGGTTTGCAAAAGACAGAGAAAGAGACGAGAAGTCCAAGACCAGTTTGGGCTTCAGCTGATGGACCCACAATAAGCACCTCTGTTTTATTTTGATTCAGATCAAGAAAATTATTAGCCATCCAGGACCCTTAGTTCAGACAGACTGTTGTGCAGTTGATTTATTGCAGAGTTGCAGACAGAAATATAAACCTGAGTGTCATCAGCATAGCAGTGAAAAGAAATGTTAAATTTCCTAAAAATACCTCCAATAGGGTGAAGGTATATAGAGAATTAAATAGGACCCAAAATGGATCCCTGAGGAGCACCACATTTAAGAGGAGCAGTAGACGAAAAAGAGGAATGTAAAGTCACTGAAAAGTGTCTACCAGTTAGATATGACCTGAACCAGTTAAGAGCAGCACCTTTGAACCTGACAAGATGTTCAAGCCGCAATAGCAACATCTCATGGTCAATGGTGTCAAAGGCAGCAGACAGGTCAATGAGGACAAGGACTGCAGTGCCACCTGAGTCAGTAATAATAGAGATATCATTTAATACTTTCAGGAGGGCCGTCTCAACACCATGATAAACGCCTAAAGCCTGATAGGCAGATCTCAAATAAATTATTGGAGTTAATGTGATCAACCAATTGATTATAAATACAAACCGGATTCCAAAAAAGTTGGGACACTATACAAATCGTGAATAAAAACTAAATGCAATGATGTGGAGGTGCCAACTTCTAATATTTTATTCAGAATAGAACATAAATCACGGAACAAAAGTTTAAACTGAGAAAATGTATCATTTTAAGGGAAAAATATGTTGATTCAGAATTTCATGGTGTCAACAAATCCCAAAAAAGTTGGGGCAAGGCCATTTTCACCACTGTGTGGCATCTCCCCTTCTTCTTACAACACTCAACAGACGTCTGGGGACCGAGGAGACCAGTTTCTCAAGTTTAGAAATAGGAATGCTCTCCCATTCTTGTCTAATACAGGCCTCTAACTGTTCAATCGTCTTGGGCCTTCTTTGTCGCACCTTCCTCTTTATGATGCGCCAAATGTTCTCTATAGGTGAAAGATCTGGACTGCAGACTGGCCATTTCAGTACCCGGATCCTTCTCCTACGCAGCCATGATGTTGTGATTGATGCAGAATGTGGTCTGGCATTATCTTGTTGAAAAATGCAGGGTCTTCCCTGAAAGAGATGACGTCTGGATGGGAGCATATGTTGTTCTAGAACCTGAATATATTTTTCTGCATTGATGGTGCCTTTCCAGACATGCAAGCTGCCCATGCCACACGCACTCATGCAACCCCATACCATCAGAGATGCAGGCTTCTGAACTGAGCGTTGATAACAACTTGGGTTGTCCTTGTCCTCTTTGGTCCGGATGACATGGCGTCCCAGATTTCCAAAAGAACTTGAATCGTGACTCGTCTGACCACAGAACAGTCTTCCATTTTGCCACACTCCATTTTAAATGATCCCTGGCCCAGTGACAACGCCTGAGCTTGTGGATCTTGCTTAGAAATGGCTTCTTCTTTGCACTGTAGAGTTTCAGCTGGCAACGGCGGATGGCACGGTGGATTGTGTTCACTGACAATGGTTTCTGGAAGTATTCCTGAGCCCATTCTGTGATTTCCTTTACAGTAGCATTCCTGTTTGTGGTGCAGTGTCGTTTAAGGGCCCGGAGATCACGGGCATCCAGTATGGTTTTACGGCCTTGACCCTTACGCACAGAGATTGTTCCAGATTCTCTGAATCTTCGGATGATGTTATGCACAGTTGATGATGATAGATGCAAAGTCTTTGCAATTTTTCGCTGGGTAACACCTTTCTGATATTGCTCCACTATCTTTCTGCGCAACATTGTGGGAATTGGTGATCCTCTACCCATCTTGGCTTCTGAGAGACACTGCCACTCTGAGAAGCTCTTTTTATACCCAATCATGTTGCCAATTGACCTAATTAGTGTTTATTGGTCTTCCAGCTCTTCGTTATGCTCAAATTTACTTTTTCCAGCCTCTTATTGCTACTTGTCCCAACTTTTTTGGGATTTGTTGACACCGTGAAATTTTGAATCAACATATTTTTCCTTTAAAATGATACATTTACTCGGATTAAACGTTTGATCTGTCATCTACGTTCTATTACAAATAAAATATTGACATTTGCCATCTCCACATCATTGCATTCAGTTTTTATTCACAATTTGTTTAGTGTCCCAACTTTTTTGGAATCCGGTTTGTAATTCTTTCTAATATTTTAGCCAGAAATGGCAATTGGGAAATCGGACGAAAATTGGCTAAAACCCCAGGATCTAATTCTGCCTTTTTAAGACAGGGACGCACCGCAGTATGTTTAAAAAATGAGGGCACAACTCCCTCACTAATAGAACATGGCCATGCAATAAGTAAGAGAGAGAGTGGAAGAGGCAGGCGCAATCTCGGGGCATGGAAACCACTGGGTACAGGTGTGACGATGCGGGTTCTGGCTCCACACTCCCATTGCTGTTTGGAAGCACTTGAACCCAACACCGTCGGTAATGTCACCGATGAGCTAGTCAGTGGAGGCAATAATTGAGCAAGGGGATGGTAAAAAGTGCAACCGTGCTTTTATTTAAAAGACAATCAAAAACAGCGTTCAAATAAATAAAGTGCAGTGCTTCAAAGGTTCAATAAATAATCCAATAAAAGAACGTGGAGGTAAAATCAATAAATCCTTAAAACCAGAGGTTAAAATGTTTCTTAGGCAGCAGTCTTTTAAAAAAACAACAACAAGAAGCCCGGTGCTTCTTCTGTGCAAGCGTCTCACCTGCTTATCCTGCTTGGGCTTAGCAGCAGGCGAGACTCTCTCTGCAGCTGCCCTCTTCAACACTCACACACGAGACTGGAGACCTCCCGATCCCTGGCTTCGGTCTGGCACTCATCCCAGTCCCCGAGACTTGGTTCACACCAACGGCCAGAAAGGACATGATTCCTGTGATCCTCCATGGGGACTCCACCACCAAACCTCCCGACTCCCGCTGCCTTTCCGGTCTTCTGTGGCCAGTCGCCTGCCCCTGGTCACTCCCGCTACCTGCTCGCTCAGCGGGAGCAAATTCCAACTCTGACTCCTGGGTGTAGGCCTAACACCCAGGCCCTCGCAGCTGCCCACGAGCGCACGTTCTCTCTCTCGCACCGTCCTGCGTCCTCTTTCCTTTCGTTCTTTATCCTTCAATCCCCCTTTCTAACCGACCCGCGCTTCTTATATAGCGAGGGGCCGTAAGCAGTTGCAGCAAATTAGCCACAGGAGCAGTCATGTATGTTGGACAGTCCCTCACCTGTGCACTCGGTGAGAAACGCCCACACCGCAGATCGCCCCATGGCTTTCCATGGCCCAACGCCCCCTCGCTAAGCCGTCGCGTGAGCGGTGATTATTTATTTTTAAAAAATGGCCTTTACTAAGCAAGCTGTGGACCCGCTATACCACAACAGGTCGGTGAAATTGTGATCAACGGTGATCACCGGAATAGACATGTTATTCGGGGTAAACTTGCACTCATTGAGAAAGGAAGTACAAAGGAAGATGAGAATCGGTGGAGCAGGGAATGAAAAGTAGAAGTCAGCACCAGGAAGACGTACGTGACCAAGTAAGGAAACCAAACAATGTCAGCCTTGAAGCGCTGGAGTAAACGAAAAGGCAGGAGTCACCAACAGGAAGACGTGAAGCAAAGCCAACAATAAAAGGCTTGAAGTGGTGGAGTTAAGAAGAAGGGAGCAATGAGCCCGACAAACAGCTGAGGAAAGTAAGGAAGCGAGTGAGGAGGCACATGAGCGTGGGATGGCATTAATGTATATAGGCAGGGAGCCAACCACGTGGAAAAGGAAGGGGGACCGGGGGCGTTTCTGTCACGAAATAAATCCTCTGTTAACAGAAATAAGGAATTAAACCGCCAAAAGGAGAGGTCAGTTCCGAAAGTTCCTTACGGCATAATGGTGAGAACCGCCAAAAAGAAGACGTTATTTTCGAAAATTCGTTACGGGGCACGGCGCGAAATGAAACATACTTAATGTGTGTAAGTAAAGTGTAAAGGATGAGCGTGGGAAATTTAGGCTTCCTACGTATATTGGAAGTCGCAGAAATAGTCAGGAAGGTTTCCCCTATCTATACACAGTTTAGGGGGTACACCCGTTTCTCCCCCCTTGGGTGTTGCAATAGGACATGAAACATACCAAACTTTAGTAAGTACACTGCAAGGAATGAGCACGCGAAATGTCAGCTTCCTACCAATATGGAAAGTGGGAGAATCAGTGAGGAGTCAGGGAGGGCTTTGCCTTTTATATGTAGAGATACTGTCACACACGTGCGCATGGGAAGCAGCTGAAGCAGCAGAAGGTAATTCCATGCTGAACCAGGGGGTGGCAGAGTGTACTAATCATTTCTCTTTTGTCCTTGCAGACCAAACACGGGAAATTCCGCCCGAATGCAATGATGTCACTTCCTGTTCCGGGCCCGACGACATCACTTCTGGTTCCTGCCCAGATAACATCATTTCCCCTGTCCGACTTTAAAAAAACGTCATATTCCTTCTGCCGGTTAGCTCTGTTTTGGACCCTTGTGTGTAAAAGACTTATTGCTTATTTTGGCTTTTTCCAGACAAACTTCAAATATACGGGGTGGCTGCCCCAAACCTTTTTGTGGCGTCAAGGTGTTTCATTCCACAATACGGTGTCAAACTGCTGAAGTAAAATAAAGAAAAAATAAAGCAGGTGCAACACACAAAAGATGTTCTGCCACGCGCTCTTCTTTATCACTCAATTAAACTGTCATGTAGCCAGCAAATAGATAATCTTTATTTTTGTTACTTTCAAAAAATTACTGTCATTCAAACAGTAAAAAAGAAAAACAATGGGATGTGCCTCATGTTAAGAATAAAACACTTTTACACGTCATAACACTGGGACGTGCCGGCTAGTTGTTCTATTTGTTTAAATTCCTTTATTATTTAATTGCAAAGGCAGCAAAGTGTCCCTTGTTTATGTCTAATTTTATGAAAAATCAAAAAGGAGACCTGTTTATATTTTGTCACAAACAGCAGCCAACATTTAACAGGTTTATGAGGTCATTATTGTCACAAGTACAGAGAATATAAAGCGGGGAGAAAGTTAAAGGGGTCTGAATACTTTCTTTATCCATTGGGACTCCATTATATACCAACAGCAATGGGCCTGCATAGTGCCTCACGAGGACTGGGACTGCCAAGTCGGAGATTTTTCTTTTGAATTTTTTACATTTTTAGTCAGTTTGGTGTGTGTTCAGAACATACTGTATATATTTATCTATCTGTTGTCACACACGTGCATTGGAGGATCACAATCCCAGATCATCTGAGTTATGTAATGCCACCATGGGGTGAGAGGGGGTGCTTTACCTAACCATGTCATCTCCTCCACAATCCAGAGGAGACGCCCACTAAGGGAAACTGGCCCCGCCCCTTCTGGCTTGGGCTCCATAAATCCCGAATGCTCCAGAAAGAGATGAAGTCAATGACAGAACTCCATAAAATCGAAGAGCAGAGAACATGTTAGAGCCAAGAAGAACTCATTTTCCTGTTTTAAATTTGAACTTGCCTTATCACTCCAACGAGTACTTCTTTTATGTATTTAGTTTAAAAAGGGAATTAAACAGGGATGACTGGGTTGGCGCTGCAATATTTACTTTGTATGCTCCTCCCCTCGCACAACCACACTATCTATCTATCTCCTTTCATTTATATCAATCTAATAAATATTATATAGTGCCTTTCATGTTTTAAATTAGTTCACGCGTTTGTTTTCAGTCGACTAGATTACTGTAACGCACTCCTCTCTGGACTACCCAAAAAAGACATAAATCGTTTGCAACGAGTGCAGAATGCAGCTGCTAGAATCCTAACTGGGAAAAGAAAATCCGAACACATTTCTCCAGTTTTAATGTCACTACACTGGTTACCTGTGTCATTCAGGATTGACTTTAAAATTCTGCTTATGGTTTATAAAGCCTTAAATAATCTCGCCCCATCTTATATATCGGAGTGTCTGATATCTTATATTCCAAATCGTAACCTCAGATCCTCAAATGAGTGTCTCCTTAGAATTCCAAGAACAAAACTTAAAAGAAGTGGTGAGGTGGACGGCCTTCTGCTGCTATGCACCTCAAATCTGGAATAGCCTGCCAATAGGAATTCGCCAGGCTGATACAGTAGAGCACTTTAAAACACGGCTGAAAACACATTACTTTAACATGGCCTTTTTATAACTTCATTTTAATCGTAATTTAACTTAATCCTGATACTCTGTATGTTCAATTCATCATAACAACTATTCATGGTGGCTCTAAAATCGGTACTGACCCCTACTCTCTCTTCTGTTTCTTTTTCCGGTTTCTTTGTGGTGGTGGCCTGCGCCACCTCCACCTACTCAAAGCTTCATGATGCTCCATCAATGATGGACGGATTAAAAGGCAGAAGTCTACGTGACCATCATCATCATCAAGCCCTTCCGTGAGAACCCTAAATCCAAAGAGGACTGTTTCATTTATGTTAGGTAGATTGCCCAGAGGGGACTGGGTGGTCTCATGGTCTGGAATCCCTACAGATTTTATTTTTTCTCCAGCCATCTGGAGTTTTTCTGTTTTTTTCTGTCCCCCCTGGCCATTGAACCTTACTCTTATTCGATGTTAATGTTGATTTATTTTGTTTTTAATTGTGTCTTTCATTTTTCTATTCTTTAATATGTAAAGCACTTTGAGCTACTGTTTGTATGAAAATGTGCTATAGAAATAAATGTTGTTGTTGTTTAATGTCTATTTATCACAAAATTATATAGTGCCTTTCATATATCATTCTAATATATATATTTTGCCTTTCATATCTATCTATCTATTATATAGTGCCTTTCATATCTATCTATCTATCTATCTATCTATCTATCTATCTATCTATCTATCTATCTATCATACAGTGCTTTTCACACATATGCATCTATGTATTATATAGTGTCTTTCATGCATATCTATCTAATTAGTTTCAGTAGAAAGTGAAATTTCCACCTTGGGACAATATTTATTTATTTGTTTATTTTATTACTTTCAAGCATTTATTGCATGGACTGAAGAAATAAGGGCGTTCATTTTGAATAAAGTTGGGTCTGTAAACATTCATAAGCTCAGGTTTATGTACATACTCTAAACACCCATCTCCCACAGTAACCCATCTTAAATCCAGTCTTTGAGCAATCAGGTCATTGTGTGGACCTTTATGAACTCATATGATGTGATGTCCTAAGGACTCAACATACCCGAGGGCCCTGTCCAACAGGGGTACACTAGTCAAATTCACTGGGAAATTTGAATGCACTACATAGAGTGATCAGACTCACCAATCAAACTAATCTGCACACTTTCGGGAAAATGTCCCTAAAGGAAAAACAACATGTATACAGGGAGAACAAGCAAACTCCACACGCCCAACGAATTAACACGGAATCTGAGCCCAGAACGCTTAAAACATTTAAGACATTTCCAGGCAGGCTGTGCTTTATCGAACACGGTATGTCTCCTCCTATGCGCACTATACGTTTTATAAATGATCGTCTTCCTCCTGTTGCATAAGTGTACCCAGCTGATTCCCTTGCTTTAAATGACTCAGATACCGCCATCTACACAAACATTTTCCAGGCTTCCAGTGTTGCTCGGTTATGAAACGAAATACGAGCGGCTTGCTTAACATCAGGGCGGGAGAAATCGGTTTTTGGCCAATCATCGGGAAGATTTCTTGGCATAAGGGCGGAATATTTATTTCTAACCAATGAAATGACGGTTCTAATCGTCACATGCTAATTTTACTTTTATGTAACCTCGCTAAAGGCAGGGGGCGGGGCTATGTGGAGTGTGCCTTTTGTTTGAACATCGAAATGGACTTTTAAGCGATAGAGGCAGGTGATCGGTACCAGCGGGCGCTATATATGTATCTGAAACTATGCAGTTACGAGGATGACAATAAACTGTATGTAGACGGATGTTTGTAAACAAGTCTGAAAGGGGCTTATTCGAAAACGAGTTGATAAAAGGAGAAAAAAAAGTTACATGCTCATTTTTATTTCACCTTTGAGACCTACGATTCTTGGTGTAACTTTTTAGATATTACACTTCGGAGCAAAAAAAAAAAAAAAGCTGACTGCGAACGTGCGATGATAACTTAGATATTTTTATTTTTAAACAGTTTGCTGGCCATAAGAAGGAGATGGAATTGCTCCTGTGTCCCGCTTGTCGGTTCTGTTTGGCCGAGCCCGTAACAGTGTGCTGCGGTCACACCTTCTGTAAGCGCTGCACGGATAAGACGCTCCGGTCCAGATGTCCAGCCTGCGCCGAGACCCTGACGTGGTGGGACGTGAGAAGCCCAAGAAACTGCGTGGTGCTCAGCGACATCCTGGAGAAATGTAGTCCAGAAGGACCTGACCTAAAAGAGAACAAGTGCCGAGCAGGGGACTGCCTGCAAAGGGGGGAATTTCAGAACACCCTGCTGTATGCAGATAAAGGCTTGCGGCAAGGTAAGCTGACTTTGGCATGGGTGGGGGGTACTTGCGTAACTAAAAGGTGTTACAACACATTGGTATTAAAGAGGTCTAGGAAGGGTCTGTTTGTTATGGGTAATCTGAGGAGAATGGGGGGTCCCTTGGTTATGCTAATGCTTATATGACACGCATGCATTATCTTGTTAGTTGAAGTTAGATGAAAGAAATACTGGGTGAACACCACCTAATGATAAGTTTTATAGTGCAGTTTCTGTATTACTTACACAGGACAGTGTTAGCTGGGACATCCGTCCAATAATAATAATATTAGTGCTTTATTTATATAGCACCTTTTCCAAAATCAGATTTATAACAGGGCGGCACGGTGGCGCAATTGGTAGCGCTACTGCCTCGCAGTTAGGAGACCCGGGTTCGCTTCCTGGGTCCTCCCTGCGTGGAGTTTGTATGTTCTCGCCGTGTCTGTGTGGGTTTCCTCCGGGCATTCCGGTTTCCTCCCACAGTTCAAAGACTTGCAGGTTAGGTGGATTGGCGATTCTAAAGTGTGTTTGTGTGTGTCCTGTGGTGGGTTGGCACCCTGCCCAGGATTGGTTCCTGCCTTGTGCCCTGTGTTGGCTGGGATTGGCTCCAGCAGACCCCTGTGTTCGGATTCAGTGGGTTGGAAAATGGATGGATGGATTTATAACAATGCAAAATGAACAACAAGGCATGTGCAAATAATATCTCTAATAAATGTACTTTTATAGCACTGCTCACGTATCTGTGACACCAAGTAACAAAGGTATATCAATATCAGTTTAACACACTAAGTAGAGATAAATAATAATATGTCATTATCCAACCCACTATATCCTAACTACTGGTTCATGGGGGTCTGCTGGAGCCAATCCCAGCCAACACAGGGCACAAGGCAGGAACCAATCCTGGGCAGGGTGCCAACCTGCCGCAGGACACACACAAACACACCAAGCTACTTTAGAATCGCCAATCCACCTAACCTGCAAGTCTTTGAACTGTGGGAAGAAACCGAATGCCTGGAGGAAACCCACGCAGACACGGCGAGAACATGCAAACTCCACGCAGGGAGGACCCGGGAAGCAGGAACAAATCCCGGGCAGGGTGCCAGCCCACACACGGGACAATTTAGGATTGCCAATGCAGCTAACCTGAATGTCTTTGGACTGTGGGAGGAAACCCACGCAGACACGGGGAGAACATGCAAACTCCACGCAGGGAAGCAAACCCACGTCTCCTTACTGCGAGGCAGCAGCGCTACCACTGTGCCACCGTGCCGCCCTAATAATAATAATAATTAGGTTTATGGTAGGGGACACTCGGGTTAGGGTTAGGGTTATACAAGGTGCTTTTCTAAGAACTCAAGGACACCAAACAAACAATTATAAACACTTTAAAACATCAGAAAATATAAAAATTAAAACCAAACAAAGCCACTGTAATCATAAGAGAAAAAGCCAATTTTAAACAGATAGGTTTTAAGTTTGCATTTTTAGGATGAAAATGATTCAATCTTTTTAAGTTCAGTAGGTAGCGATTTCCAGAACGGCTGAATGCTCCGCTCCCCATGGTGGTTAGATGGGCGAGAGGGACGGTCAGATGGATGGAGGAAGAGGATCTAAGGTTACGGGAGGGAATGGCAACATGAAGGAGGTCAGACAGATATGGAGGGGCGAGGTTATGAATGACCTTAAATGTTAATAGCAGAATCTTAAAATCAGTTCGAAACTTAATCGGGAGCCAATGGAGCTGCTGCAAGACCGGAGTAATATGGTGAATAGATGAGATTTGAGTAATGATGTGAGCAGCAGAATTCTGGACCAGCTGAAGCTTATGAAGAGATTTATTAGAGAGACCAAAGAGGAGTGAATTGCAGTAGTCCAGACGAGAAGTAACAAGACTGTGAACCAGAATGGCAGTGGTATGGGGGGTGAGGGAGGGGCGGATGTGATTAATATTACGTAGGTGGAAATAAGCAGACCGGGTGACGTTATTAATGTGAGATTGGAAGGATAGAGTACTGTCGAGGATGACACCCAGACTCTTGATCTGAGGTGATGGGGAAACAACAGAGTTATCAATAACAAGAGAAAGATTATCAGCTTTGGATAATGATGTTCTTGTACCAATGAGGAGAACCTCAGTTTTGTCGTCACTGTTTAATTTAAGAAAATTCGAAGAGAACCAGGATTTAATTTCAGCAATACAGTCAATAAGCAAAGATGGTGGAGAAGGAGAAGGTAGAGCTGGGTGTCATCAGCATAACAGTGAAAATTAATGTTATATTTATGAAAGATATTGCTAAGGGGATGAAGGTCAATAAGAGCCCACCTGAAGTAACAGCGGCGGGTTGCGATGTGAACGTTTCAAGCTGAATGAACTTAAATACAGGAAGCACAAAGCTTAGATAAAAAAAAAGAGTCGATAAACCAGAACAAAAATACAAAATACTTCAACAAAAACCCCAAATGACATCATTTGTGATACAAATGCAACACGTCGGGACACAGAGGGTCAACTGAAAGTAGGGTCAGAACGCCAGGGTCATTGAAATGCCAACCTAAACAAACACGTTTTAAAGTTTTTTGAAGTACTAGGTTGTTAGCCATTATGGAAAACGACACCTTTAATTGGCAAACTAAAAAGATTACAACATGCAAGCGTTCGAGACAACTCAGGCCCCTTCTTCAGGCAAGAGGTAATCAGATTTTTGAAAGAATGAATTTAGTTTCAGGAGGTGGGCGCTATAGAGCTGAAGGCCTTGTCACCCATAGAGGTTAGTTAGGGGCACAGCGAGATGGCCAGAGTCGGTGGCCCTTAGTTGGGCAGACAGGAGCAGAGTGAAGGATGAGGTTACTGTTCTGGTCCGCTGTCCGGTCGTTTTAAAGTTTTAGATCAGGGGAGTCCAATTTCAGTCCTGGGGGGCCTCAGTAGTAGCTGTTGATTTTTTAGTCAATCCATTTTCTTAATTTGTTGCTAATCATCTCTTTTGCTTTCATTTTAATTGACGTGCTATTTAAGACTCGGACCCCTTAACTATTTCTATTTTCCTCTATTAGCGGCCAAACAGTATTAAGATACAAAAGCGCGCCTACACGTGACCAGCAACCTGTGTCCATCCTGCAATAGCTGGAAATAAAGAAAGGTGAAGGTCTCAGCAAAGTTCATCTGTGTGATGGTGCTCTTGGAATAAAGAAAACTGGCAGTTTTGGAAATGTCTGCTCTGGCCGAATGAGAGCGCCAGCAAGCCGTTAAGGTTAGGTAACGGGTTAGAATCTGGGCCGATGTCGACTTTTGTCAAAAGGACAGAGAGAAATTAGGAGCACGCACCACAAACCACCTCAGGATCCAGATTAGGACCCGAGTGCAGCCGTGCAACGGGTGACACCTCAGCACCACGCTAGTTCAGATGGAGTGGACCAGTGCGAGGTTTTTTTTATGGTGGCTGGAGTGCCAATTCTGCCACCAACCCTGCAGGTTGGAGGGCCTACATGCAGTTTAACGTCATACCCAGGATGGAGCAATTGCAGGTTAAGGGCCTGACAGAGCAGAGTCCCTGTTGGCATTTAGGGGATTCGAACCGGCAACTTTCCGATTGCCAGTGCAAATCCCTAGCCTCAGAGCCACCACTCCGTCAAAAGGAGTAGCTGACGATAATCGGTAATCAACTGTAAACTGTGACAAAACCAGTGGTTACGTTTTAGTTAGACTCTCATTGCTAGAAGGAAAGTTAGCTTCATTGGTTTTGACCGAGATTTCCTGCGCTGCCGTGGGTAGCAAGGCGCAGGCAACGGCAAAAATGGCACTGGCATCTGGCGAGAGATCAAAGTGGACGCGTAAAGCAAAACACTCCATGGACGACGTTTTGCCTGTTCTCTTTGAATTGGACTAAGACTTGTCGGACTCTGACTTTGATACAAGCAATCGAAAACGAATATGAGGTTTTGCAGCTAATCGTGGCGCTGAACAGGTTCATGTAGCTGACCCAGCCTGTGGCACTGTTCACCTGGGTGGACTGCCACTTAACAATGGTAAGAGGTAGAAACCAGATTGTAATCCACTGTGACCGTGACCACTGCTGCTGCCCCGTGCAGCCACGTGAACATAGCCTGGCAGCCTGCCTGCCGTACATTCTTGGCAAACTGGCAGTCACAGCATGCAGCAACAGACATTTTATGTTGATATTCAGCCCTCAAAGAGTTAATGAACCAGAATCGGCTTCTAAATATTGGAACTGGTTGAAGTGAAATTGGTTGGGATTTGAGGCACCAACTTAGCTGGTCATCTTTTGGTCAGTCAAGTCAGTTGGTCAGTCATTGCCCAACCTGCTATATCCTAACTACAGGGTCACAGGATGTCTGCCGGAGCCAATCCCAGCCAACACAGGGCGCAAGGCAGGAACAAATCCCAGGGCAGGGTGCCAGCCCACTGCAGTCATGTTTTGGCTGCCATTTTTAGGGAAAAATGAAACAATTAAGAGGCCTGAGTCTTAAAAAGCATTTAGTATAATGAAGGGAAAAGAAGTCAATTAACAACAGAAATTGGTCAGTGACTGCGGTGGGTTGGCGCCCTGCCCGGGGTTTGTTTCCTGCCTTGCGCCCTGTGTTGGCTGGGATTGGCTCTGGCAGACTGTGACGATGTAGGTTCTGGCTCCACACTCCCATCTGATTTTGGGAACCCTTGAACCCAACACCGTCGATAATGTTACCGAGTGAGCTAGTCAATGGAGGCAAATAATTCCAGCAAGGGGAAGGTAAAAAGTGCAAAAGTGCTTTTATTAAAAACAGTCAACAAAACAGGTGTTCAAATAGTGCAGTTCAAAAGTTCTTTAAATAATCCATAAAGTGAAAACGTGGAGGTTAAAAATCCACAGAAAAAACAATCCTTTAAAACCAGAGGTTAAAATCTTCTCTAGGAAGCAGTCTTAAAAACAACAAATCCGGTGCATCGTTTCTATTAGCGTCTCACCTGCTTATCCCGTTTGGGCCAAGCAGCAGGCAAGACGCTCTCTGCAGCTGCCCTCCTCTACACTTTCACGAGACTGGAGACCTCCCGATCCCTGGCTCCGGTATGGCACTCATCCCAGTCCCGAGACTTGATGTCCACCAATGACCAGGACGCACACATTGGGGACTCCACCACCAAGCCTCCCGACTTCCGCTGCCTTTCCGCGGCTTCTCTGCGGCCCGTCGCTTTCACTTGATCACTCCCGCTACATGGTCGCTCAGCGGAGCAACCTCAACTCAAGCGCCTGGGTGTCGGCCTAACACCCAGCTTCCTTGCAGCTGCCCATGAGCGCTCGATCGCGCGCTCACCACACGCACGCTCCACGTGTCTGTCTCTCCTGCACCGCATGCTTCCTCGCTCCCTGTAACCTCCGTCCTCTTTCCTTTCCTTTCCTTTTTCTCTCCAATCGTTTCTTACACCTCCACAACCGACTTGCGCTTCTTTTTTATAACGTGAGGGGCCATCACAGCTGTAGCATTAGCCACGGGAGCAATCACGAATGTGGGCAGTTCCTCACCTGTGCACACAGTGAGAAACGCCCACATCGACGACCGCTACAACATCGCCCCCCCTCCGAAGCCGCCTCGGGTGCGGTGATTATTTAAAATGAATGGCCTTTGCTCAACGAGCTGTGGACCCATAACACCACACAGACCCCCGTGACCCTGTGTTAGGATTCAGCGGGTTGGAAAATGGATGGATGAATTGGCCAGTGTGGCGCAGTGGATAAGGCGTGGGACTTCAAACCCGAACATTGTGGGTCCTAATGCTGCCACTGACACTGTGTGACCCTGAGCAAGTCACTTCACCTGTCTGTGTTCCCAAAGGAAAAAAAGAAATGTAACCAATTGGATCTCAAAAACGTGTAAGTCGCTTTGGATAAAGGCAATATTAATATATGTAAATGTTAACAACGACAATTAAAAACAAACCTAGGCAAACAACACTGAATTGTGAAAGGCTGCAACTCTTTTAACGTCAGACCTACTAATTAGTAAGTAATGGATTCATTAAGGGTGGCGCAGTGGGTAGCGCTGCTGCCTCGCAGTTAGGAGACCCTGTTTGACTTCCCAGGTCCTCCCTCCCTACGTGGAGTTTGCATGTTGTCTGCGTGGGTTTCCTCCCACAGTCCAAAGACATGCAGGTTAGGTGCATTGGCGATTCTATATTGTCCCTAGTGTGTGCTTGGTGTGTGTGTGTGTCCTGCGGTGGGCTGGTGCCCTGTTTGTTTCCTGCCTTGCGCCCTGTGTTGGCTGGGATCCAGCAGATCCCCGTGACCCTGTGTTAGGATACAGCGGGTTGGATAATGGATGGATGGATTCATTAAACCAGGGGTCCCCAATCACGGTCCTGGATGGCCACAGTGACTACGGGTTTGAATGAAAGTTGGTGTTTAACTCTACGCCTTGTTTGTGCCTTTATTCTTTAAAGACAAATTTTAGTTACTTTGTAGATCAGAGGGTCCTCAATTACAGCCCTGGAGGTCTGCTACGGCTGCAGGTTTTCACTGTAACCAATTTCTTAATTTAGAGCCCTTTTATTTACTACTAAAGCATTACGTTTTTTGGGCTTCATTTTAGTTCTTCTGCCTATTAGCATTCAGAACCCTTAGTTGCCTATTTTAGATTTTAGCACCTGGATTTAAATTTTAATTGTTGCCCGTTTTCTTAATTTTATACTATTTAACTTTTGAACGCCGTTAGTCGCCATCTGTCACCAAAGCTCTCCAAATCTCTCTCTCCACACAACCCAACATTGTTGAATGAGAACGATGCATAAGGCGAAGTCAGGCACGGGTAAAACGCGTGTCAAAGAAATCTCACAGTCCAAAAGTTCGTTTTAAAATATTTAGTGAAAATTAAAAGCAAATAATCCACACAAGAATAAAAGGAAAAATAGTTATACACGTAGAATAAATGCAAAAAAAAAAAAAGGAAAAAATGTATCTTCTATAAACGTAGCTTTTCTTGAGAAACTTTAGTTATTTCTATACTTAAACGTTCTTTATTTCTTTCTATACTTAAAGGTTCTTAATTTCTTCTTCTGTATGCCTTAAGCATACGGTTCAACACTTAAATAAAAGTGCTATTTTGCGAGTTACTTCACACTCAAAAGGCCCGTAGACCGGTTGGCACATAGGCATGTGCCCAGGCACGGTCACGTGCGCAAGCACAAACGCGGTTAAAAGCCGTATGGCTAAACACTAACACTGTTCACTCAAAGCTGTTAGAAAATGACAGCAAAATACCAATACAATTCTATTCACGGGGGTTATAGGAACCTCTAATAGATTATGTATTATCATCTAGCAAAATATTCCTGAATCTTATAGAACTGGCTCTTACAAAGCATTTTATTATAGGCTACCTGTTAATTTAGCGCCAAGGCTGTCAAACTACGGAAGCGTATTACTGCCACGACATAATAAAAAAAATATGCTCACTATCACGTTATAACGTGAAAATATTACATTATAACGTGAAAACATCACGTTAAAGCGAAATCGTATCATGTGATAACGTGAAAATATAAGATTATAACGTGAAAACATCACGTTAAAACGACAAATAGTATCACGTTAAAACGTGATACTATTTCACGTAATTACGTGATAAAGTTTCATGTTATAACGTGAAACTTTTTTGGTTATCCAGTGAGGAGTGCACGTCTGCAAATGAAATGGCTCATTTACACGACTTGATCAAATTCTACTTTATGCTTGGGGTCAGACATGGAGAGATTCTGCTCCTGCTGACTAAGGTGGATGGTTTTGTAATAAGTATGCGTACACTGAGAAGAACTTTAAAAGACATGGGGCTTTACAGAAGAAAGAATCAGTCCGACATTTTGGAGGTAGCATCATTTCTCATTGACCAGCTGGAAGGGCACGGAAGGCTCCATGGATACAAGCTACACCATCTCAGCTGCATTCAAGCTGGGCATGTTGTGACCCAAACCACGGTGAGGCATTTAATAAAGTTTCTAGACCCCCGTGGTGTTGAGCAAAGACAGAGGAATCGACTGATGCAACGCGTGTACATTAATCCTGGACCTAATTTTATGTGGCATGTTGACTCTTATGACAAACTAAAGCCGTTTGGAATATGTATAAATTGAGCGATTGATGGTTTTTCAAGGCTCATGATATGGCTTCATGCTTATTCAACAAACCGCGATTTTACGTTTTAACGTGATACTATTTGTCGTTTTAACGTGATGTTTTCACGTTATAATCTTATATTTTCACGTTATCACATGATACGATTTCTCGTTTTAACGTGATGTTTTCACGTTATAATGTAATATTTTCACGTTATAACGTGATAGTGAGCATATTTTTTTATTATGTCGTGGCAGTAATACGCTTCCGTAGTCAAACCGACAAAACGCTGTCAAACCAATAAAGCGCGCCGGGAAGCACTGCTGACGCTCAATGCTTCAAACGTCACGGGTCACGTGACAGCGGTGTTTTGGCACAAGCGCTCCGACACAGTGATTCGAATCACTACGTTTCCGATTGACTGGCACCAGCTTCGATGCTTCGGTATCGTTTTCCAATCTCTAGCAACAGGGCATGAATCACATCCAGAAAATAAAAGCCTAAAACTCGCACGCACCGCACTTCTCTTCACTGGCAAGGTGACAGACTAAGGAATTTGTGTGAGGCAGAAGACTAATTGGACAATCAGCCACCTGTGTGTGACCTGCAGCCCATTTCGGTGGGGCAAACGTTGCAGAATCTATGAGTGGGCAACTGAACAAAGTAGATCCACCAAGTCCACGATTTAAAAATCTGTCATATCTGAGAGTCTCTGAAGAACTTACACGTGTTACATAAGCAAGTACACAAATGTGCAAAAGTAAATACCCCCTGGGGAAGTTGTTGACTTTTTCAACACAAGTAAAGAGATTGGGAGAGAGAGAGGTTAGGAGCAGGCGCTGATGAACCAATTTTGGATCCCAGATTGGGACCCAAGTGTAGCCATGCAGCGGGTGACACCTCAGCACCACACCAGTTCAAATGGAGTAGAACAGTGTGTGTTTTTTTTATGGTGGCCGGAGTGCCAATTCTGTCACCAACCCCCAGGTTTTTCCCTGCAGGTTGGAGGGCCTTCATGCAGGACTGGATGCAGGTTAACGTCACACCCAGGACAGAGCAATTGCAGGTTAAGGGCTCTTCATGAAAACAGTGCCTACAGATGAACGTGATATCTTTGAACAAATGACACATCAAGTCGACTTGGTGCATTCATTCTCAAAATCTGAATTAACCAAAAAAGGGATTTATCCCATGCAATAAGTAAGCCCACCTGTACATTTATCACCACTTCAAAACCCATCCAGTTAGATTCAGTAATGAAAATAAATGTAATTTGTTCCCTTTCCAACACTGCTGACATTAATCACGTCTGTTTATTGTTTTGATGCTCGATTAGCACGTTTGAGCTTTCACTCCGAGTTAGGATTGTGTTTTGGCTTTGGTCTCAGGCATGATTTATTTTTACATTAGTAATCTTTTTGGTTTCATGACTCCCATCTTACTCCTGGTTCCTTATCTTTTTGTACTTGTGGCCAATATGTTGTGCCAGTCTCACCTCAGGCACACTATATGACCCCTCAGATGATATCCGTCCATTGTTATTTGCCGAGGATCACTACAGTCGCATCTACTGGTTTGAGTGGATCGAGATAACCAACGCCATTACAATCCATATCGCTAACGTGTCAGGGGACAGAGATTGTTAACATTAACAGAAAGTGGAGTTGGTTTACAAACAATATTTACTATTTATTCCTTTTCTAAGACATGTTCGGTGCAATACAACTTTTGACAAGCACCACTGGATATTTTCCATCCATCCATCCATTTTCCTAACCCGCTGAATCCGAATACAGGGTCACGGGGGTCTGCTGGAGCCAATCCCAGCCAACACAGGGCACAAGGCAGGAACCAATCTGGACCACCGCAGGACACACACAAACACACCCACACACCAAGCACACACTAGGGCCAATTTAGAATCGCCAATCCACCTAACCTGCATGTCTTTGGACTGTGGGAGGAAACCGGAGCGCCCGGAGGAAACCCACGCAGACACGGGGAGAACATACAAACTCCACGCAGGGAGGACCCGGGAAGCGAACCCGGGTCTGCTAACTGCGAGGCAGCAGTGCTACCACTGCGCCACCGTGCCGCCCTTACAGTATTTTGTAATGCATATAGTAATAAAATGCATTGCATCTTTCATTCCAACAGATGGTGCATCATGACCATTAACACTGCTTTTACAAATCCCATACCAAATGGCATATAACAGAAATGTGTGCATTACATTGGCCATTCCAACAGATGGCACATCACAACCATTAGCACTGCTTTTATAAATTCCATATTAAATGGCATATAACAGAGGCATAGCAACCCGATACACAGACACACAAACACACCCACACACCAAGCACACACTAGGGCCAATTTAGAATCGCCAACCCACCTAACCTGCATGTCTTTGGATTGTGGGAGGAAACCCACGCAGACACGGGGAAAACATGCAAACTCCACGCAGGGAGGACTGGATATTTTACTAAGTCTAAATGCCTCTTTGGATGGTTGAAAATATGTTATCAAAATTATAGTTTAAGTTGTTTGCAACATTTGTTCAACAAAAAGGTTCTATATTTTGACTGCATTTGTCATGCAATGCGATTCCTTCTCTTCATTAGTGCCACCCCCTTAAAATTTTTAAATCACTTTACAGGGCCATGCAAACCTGTAATAATACTTGTGTGCACATTAAAATGTACAATTCTCATGACAGTGGAATACGTTATAATTAGGCAGTCGACTGAACGTTTCCTCACCGTGATGATATGTCGCACTGCCACCTGGTGCAATCTTCCAGATTTACATAAAGTATAAACAGTGCAGGGTGGTACGGTGGCGCAGTGGTGGCGCTGCTGCCTCGCAGTTAGGAGACCCTTAAGGGTTCGCTTCCCGGGTCCTCCCTGTGAGGAGTTTGCATGTTCTCCCCATGTCTGCGTGGGTTTCCTCCCACAATCCAAACACATGCAGGTTAGGTGGATTGGCGATTCTAACTTGGCCCTAGTGTGTGGGTGTGTGCGTGTTTGTGTGTGTCCTGCAGTGGGTTGGCACCCTGCCCAGGATTGGTTCCTGCCTTGTGCCCTGTGTTGGCTGGGATTGGCTCCAGCAGACCCCCGTGACCCTGTGTTCGGAGTCAGCGGGTTAGAAAATGGATGGATGGATGGAAATTGACCCTAGTGTGTGCTTGGTGTGTTTGTGTGTGTCCTGCGGTGGGTTGGCACCCTGCCTTGTGCCCTGTGTTGGCTGGGATTGGCTCCAGCAGACCCCGTGACCCTGTGTTCAGATTCAGCGGGTTAGAAGATGGATGGATGGATAAACAGTGCACCGCTTGCATAACAGTAGTGTCCACCGGCGTACGCGTCCACGTCGCATGAAGTACAAACCTGGCCTAAGAAGTGTCCAAGAATCTGTGGGTAACTCATGAAGAAGTTGGTGTCAAAGTGAAAATGATTGCGTAAAATTGATAGGAGGAATCCTTTGCTACACGAATAGAACATTAAAGCAAGGCTACAGTTTGCCATTGAAGATCTAGGCGTTCAACGTGACAATAATCAGAAGCACACTAGCAGACTGTAAGAGGGTCAAAAAGAAGAAATAGAAGGTTATGGACTGGCCCAGATCTCCTTCTCGTACCTCCACACTGGTCATTGTAAATTCGGCATGTGGACTCCGCAAAGGCTTAATTCCCATCTTGATTTACAAGGATAGACTATGACCCCCCCCCCATAGCCCTGTGTCGGATTTGGGCCGGCGGTCCATTTTCTCCTTGGGCTGATTCAGGGTCACAAGGGACAGCTTTTTTTTATATATATAATGAACAGTAAATTGCTGGCAATTTATGTAATCCAGTTTTCAGCAGTCAGTACTTGGAAAAAGTGTTTGACATCACTGAGTCCTTGGGCAGCTTGCCAAAAAAACAGCTAATTTTATGGAAAACTTCCTTCTTAAAAGGTTATCTAAGAAGAAGTTGGAAACCTCGAGTCTGGAAAACGGCTGCGTGCAGATCAGTGTATCCTTTAAAAAGAGCTTCTCAGGCAGACATCTTTTTAGGGAGACTTTCAAAAAGCCTTCTTCACCACTCACACACACACTCACACGCACACACGCTGTCATTTTATATGTTTGCCTTTATGGGGCGTAACCCTGGAAGCCTTCTGTGTCCTCTCAGCCGGTGCTATTCAACACTGAGTCGTGTCTAATGAGCCATTACAGACGTTTCCCCAGACGTCTGTGCTGTTATGTATCTGTCACTCTGTCTGTCTTTATCGTATACTAGTAAAACGTGTACATTTATGGAAGTAAAATAAAAAACTATTAATCCTGTAGTTTTTTTTAAGCAAAAAATGACTTTAATCTCAGACCATGAAAGTGTCTGCCAAAGAGCTTCATCAAGATCTATTCTGTAAAGGTTGCCATAGGCTAGAAATTGGCCGTGGCATGCGTGTGGTCCACCATCTGCTATGGAAAGGTTGACATAGGCTAGAGCTTTGCCATGGCATGGATGGTCTCCGCCATATATTAGGTAAAGGTTGGCATAAGATGGAACTTGGCCTTGGCATGTGATGTATTATTATTTATTTATTATTATTTATTTATTTATCTATCAAGTACCTTTAAACAACTTTCATTGACCAAAGTGCTGTACAACTAAAAGACAAAAGGTTAGCAGGTACTACACAGTGTATATATACTCAATATACATTGCACACTACTATACTAAACCGATCAATAAAATCAAAACAAAATAATAATAATAATAATAATAATAATAATAATAATAATAATAATAATAATAATAATCTGCGGTGAGTTGGCACCCTGCCCAGGATTGGTTCCTGCCTTTTCCCCTGTGTTGGCTGGGATTGGCTCCAGCAGACCCCGTGACCCTGTATTCGGATTCAGCGGGTTAGAAAATGGATGGATGGATAATAATAATAATAATAATAATAATAATAATAATAATAATAAATAAGATTAAACTAACTTCATAAAATCAAAAGAATTAAATGCACATGAAAACAGATGTGTCTTAAGCAGGCTTTTAAAATGATTAAGATTCTGGGCGCTCTCAACTGCAAGGGAGGCTGTTCCACAAACTGGGGCTATTACGAAAATGCTCTGCCTCCTCTGGTTTTAAGCTTTATTCTGGGGATATGGAGTAACTGAAGATCAGAGGATCGCAAGGTTCTGACAGAGGAATACGGAACAAGAAGCTCCGACAAGTAGACAGGTGCCAAGTCATTTAAGCTTTTAAAACAAGCAGTAATATTTTAAACTGGATCCTGAAATGACCAGGAAGCCACTGAAGGGAGGCCAGTATACAGTGGTGTGAAAAACTATTTGCCCCTTCCTGATTTCTTATTCTTTTGCATGTTTGTCACACAAAATGTTTCTGATCATCAAACACATTTAACCATTAGTCAAATATAACACAAGTAAACACAAAATGCAGTTTTTAAATGATGGTTTTATTATTAAGGGAGAAAAAATCCAACCCTACATGTCCCTGTGTGAAAAAGTAATTGCCCCCTTGTTAAAAAATCACCTGACTGTGGTGTATCACACCTGAGTTCAATTTCGTAGCCACCCCCAGGCCTGATTACTGCCACACCTGTTTCAATCAAGAAATCACTTCAATAGGAGCTGCCTGGCACAGAGAAGTAGACCAAAAGCACCTCAAAAGCTAGACATCATGCCAAGATCCAAAGAAATTCAGGAACAAATGAGAACAGAAGTAATTGAGATCTATCAGTCTGGTAAAGGTTATAAAGCCATTTCTAAAGCTTTGGGACTCCAGCGAACCACAGTGAGAGCCATTATCCACAAATGGCAAAACATGGAACAGTGGTGAACCTTCCCAGGAGTGGCCGGCTGACCAAAATTACCCCAAGAGCGAGAGCGACTCATCCGAGAGGTCACAAAGACCCCAGGACAACGTCTAAAGAACTGCAGGCCTCACTTGCCTCAATTAAGGTCAGTGTTCACGACTCCACCATAAGAAAGAGACTGGGCAAAAACGGCCTGCATGGCAGATTTCCAAGACGCAAACCACTGTTAAGCAAAAGAACATTAGGGCTCGTCTCAATTTTGCTAAGAAACATCTCAATGATTGCCAAGACTTTTGGGAAAATACCTTGTGGACCGATGAGACAAAAGTTGAACTTTTGGAAGGCAAATGTCCCGATACATCTGGCGTAAAAGGAACACAGCATTTCAGAAAAGAACATCATACCAACAGCAAAATATGGTGGTGGTAGTGTGATGGTCTGGGGTTGTTTTGCTGCATCAGGACCTGGAAGGCTTGCTGTGATAGATGGAACCATGAATTCTACTGTCTACCAAAAAATCCTGAAGGAGAATGTCCGGCCATCTGTTCGTCAACTTCGATTTTTTCAAGACACCATCGTGTTTGAGACACAGCAATGGCAAGTCCATTAAAGTCATCGTATTTATGCAGTGAGTGCTTGAAAAATGTGATTGACAGACATCAGCTGGTACTGGGGGTCTTCTCTGCTGATTTTCAGCCAAGCCTGTCATGTAGCCATTTTCAGCTCCTGCTTGTTTTCGGGGGCTTTGTCCCCTTGAGTTTTCTCTTGTTTTTCACAAACTGTAATCTGGCCGTCCTGTTTTTGTGATCTCCATCTTGCAGTGTGGTCTCTGTCTTTCTGTTCATAACGTCTTCTGCTGATAGTCATCTCTGATAGACACACATCGTCCCCCTGAAGACTGTCTCTGATCTGTTGGACAGGCATTTGGGGTCTTTACTTTACCATAGTGAGGATTCTTCTGTTTTCAGCAGTGGAGGTCTTCCTTGGCCTACCAGTCCCTTTGTGATTACTGAGCCCACCAGTGTGTTTCTTCTCCACTTTGATCGTATCCTTTTGTTGCTTCCTCATAGGATTCCAGCATGTTGGTAAAAAACCACTTTGTGGTTGTTGAGTGATTTTTGCCATGTTTCGTGTCTGGGGGGAAGCGCTGCAGTGTGGTAATATGTATACTGGGGGTTTGTTTGTTTTGTATCTTTTCTTATTTATAATATAGTAACATTTCTCATTTAACTTAACATTTATTTCCACTGGTGTGCATCTGTACTTGTGGTCTAGTAGGACAGTAGTGCTGGCCGCTCACGCACCGGATCATTTCTTTATTTTTTCTTGTCTTTGCTGCCTCTCTAGATCGGCAGTGCATATTATAGTCGTGCCGGCTCGGGGAGTGGAACAACTTGACAAGGTACTTGAAACCTTATGCTTGATGCAGCTGCTCACCATCAAGGATTACAATTGCTGAGGAACTGTTGGATGTGAGCACGTTAGTATTAATTAGTGTTGATGGACAAACTGTATGGATTTGTAGCAGCCTTCATTTCCTGGAGTATTACTGAATCTTTCTTTTCACTTTCTGTGAGAACTAATCATGCTGCCTGTCTGAGACAGGACAAAAATCTAAATAATTCTCATAGACTGACTGCAGCGTTAACAGCTGCAGGGCACGGTGCAATGCGTATGTCTCTGTTATATGCCGTTTGGCATGGGATTTGTAAAAGCAGCACTAATATTTGTGATGCATCATCTGTTGAAATGACAAATGCAATGCATACGTCTCTGTTATATGCTGTTTGGCATTGGGATTTGTAAAAGCAGCACTAATATTTGTGATGTGCCATCTGTTGAAATGACAAATGCAATGCATATGTCTCTGTTATATGCTGTTTGGCATGGGATTTGTAAAAGCAGCACTAATGTGTGTGATGTGCTATCTGTTGAAATGACAAATGCAATGCGTATGTCTCTGTTATATGCTGTTTGGCATGGGATTTGTAAAAGCAGCACTAATATTTGTGATGTGCCATCTGTTGAAATGACAAATGCAATGCATATGTCTCTGTTATATGCCGTTTGGCATTGGGATTTGTAAAAGCAGCACTAATGTGTGTGATGTGCCATCTGTTGGAATGACATATGCAATGAATTTTATAAAAATGTTTGTGATGCGCCATCTATTGGTATGACAGAAACATAGCAGCAGGATGGATATACAGACACATATCCGTTTATTAAGGTGGACTGTGCTGTCACGTGAACACTTCAAGTCCCTGAGAATCCTTCACTGGACAATAACCTTCAAGTATATTTTTTACTTCAACTACGAGTTTCTTTGTCGTTAAAGCATGTCATTGTTAGTCGGGACATCATAAACCGACTGTAAGCCAGTTAAGGTTTGCCATCATTCTCCTTTCTTACTCCTATTTCAATTTTTAAGATTAGAGGTTTTGAAAATTGTGAAGTTTTATATTATGTTTGTAAATAATTTATAAATGTATGTTGCTAATTGGCCTAAAATAATTTTATCCAATAGCACCTTACGATGCCAGTCTGTGGATATTAAAGGGTGAGGCCTACATGGGCATGCAGCTATACTCCAAAGCACTGGAACTCTTCACTTCTCTTTTAACTGGAAGACCTTTGTGGATGGAGGTACGTAAAGTCTGGAATGTTCCAGCTAAGCAGTTGATGTGCTGTTCATTTCCAGTGCAGGTCATCGTTACGCTGCCTTCAGAAAGCGTTCAGACCTTCACTTTGAACACATTTTACAATGTTTCTGTCTTGTGCTAAAATGGTCTGTGTACTTTTGGTATTTGAAATTTCATTTTAGAAGCAAAAAGCGAAAAACAAAAATGAAAGGAATTTTCAGATTTAGATTTTTGATTAAAGAATAAAATGAGGAAAATAAGGTATTTTTCATTCTTTGGTAACAAATAGCAGTCATAAACTTAAAATTACACATACTTTTCTGGATTTGTTTGTGATTCAAATAATGAAAGTGTAATAGCTGAAAAACAACAAAACAGATGCATTTTGTTGTCTGAAACGGAGGTACTTCTTCTTCTGCGCAATTTTGGCGACACGTGCAAACAGTCCTCCTCACAACACATCGTTTGAAGTTACACTGCATGGCATCAGCAGAGGATGGACCATTACATTGTTTTCCAGAACAGTAAAAGAAGCGACACTCGGGCGAGGGCACTGAGTGCATCTTTCAGGTTAAAATACAAGCTTTGCAGACTTTGCTTCATTGATGTAGCAGCTCTTTTTATGAACAGTATTGTTATTACTTACTGTGAAACAGCTAACATTTGGTGATTTCATTTACTAACACTAAGTCTGGAAATTTTTATAGGGCTAGCAATTTGAATACGTATAAAATGGTTGCTCATTGACAAGTGTAACACATGTTAAGAAAACTTTCTGTAAATCCGTTGCTCTCCTACTTGTGCACGCTGTTAATACTCGAAGCGTTTACTACCATTCAAATTGCTAGCACTCTAAAATTGCCAGACTTAGTGTTAGTAAAATGAAATCGCAAATGTTAGCTGTTTCACAAGTAACAACAATAACGTTCATAAAAGAACTGCTACATCAATGAAGCAAAGTCTGCAAAGCTTGTATTTTACCTGAAAGATGCGACTCAGTGTCCTCGTCCTGAGTGTCTTTACTGTTCTGAAAACAACGTAACGGTCCATCCTCTGCTGATGCCATGCAGTGTAACTTCAAGGCGCTTGATCGATGTGTTGTGAGGAAACGTTGGGAGGTTCGCACTTGTCATCAAAATCGGCGCAGAAGGAGAAGTACCTCCGTTTCTGTTTTGTTTTTTGTTGTTTTCAGCTATTACACTTTCATTATTTGAATCACAAACAAATCCAGAAAAGTATGTGTAATTTTAAGTTTATGACTGCTATTTGTTACCACAGAATTAAAAAATACCTTATTTTCCCTCATTTTATTCTTTAATCAAAATCTAAATCTGAAAATTCCTTTCATTTTTGTTATTTCGTTTTGCTTCTAAATGAAACTTCAAATACCAAAAGTACACGGACCTAAAATCATTGAAATCGCTCTTTTTCTGGTTTTAAGTATTATTTTTAGTTTTATTTCGTTTTTGAATGTATTTTCTTATTTAGTTGTTAAATGTTAGTTTCCATTTAGTTTTTCATTTTGTAGTTTGTATGTAATTTTAGTTTTGTACCATTTTTTTAATTTGAGATTTTATTTAGTTCTTCATTCTTTCTTTTAGTTTTTATTTTGTTTGAGTTTTCCAACATTTGTTTATTTTAGTTTTTATTTAGTTTTTCATTTTTAAGTTCAAGTTTTTTTTGCCATTTTTTTACTTTTAGTTTTATGTTCATTTTTTGTTTTTCAGCGATTAACTTTCATTTTTTATTACATTTTTTACATTTTGTATCACTCACCAAAAATGTTTTCTTTATACTGTTTATACTGGCGGTAAAGTTCTCCTTCTAAATCGGTTTTCTTTTTCGATCTGAACAGCAGAACCAGCCAGAAACATTTTCTTTTATCAGGGATCAGCACAAGCAGTCATATCTTCAGTAGCAACTCTTTGAGGGCTCATATTTATTCCAAAAAAATAAAAGGGCACAAAGCAATGGCTTCACACTTAAATCGACATAAAACGTCTGCTGCTGCCTGTTGTGCCAGCTGTCGGGGCTGGCTGCCTGGCTGTCTTTGTGAGACGGGTGCTCTGGGGGTGGCAGTTGCAGTGAGACGCAATACGGTTTGTACCTCCTGTCATCGTAAGTGTCTGTCCTCCCAGGCCAACGTTGCCATCGGTGCCTCAGCTACACAAACACGTTCAGCACCACGATCAGCTGAGGACCGATTAGCAGATGCCGCTACCTCAGTTTCGTTTTCGATCTCGAGATCACGTGCATCAAAATCGGAGTTCGACAAATCAGAGTCCAATTCAGCGATAATACGAAAAACGTTTTGCTTTGAGTGTTCACTTTGGTGTCTCTCCACATGCCATTTTAGAAGTTGTTTGCTCTTCGCTACTCAGGCACGGGCAGGGAGTCGAGGTCAAGTCAACAAAGCTCACTCTCCTTCTAACAAAAGCATATCGAAAAGCGATGTAACGAGAAAATCTCTATCGATCTGAGGCTTTCAGAGTAATAATAATAACACAAACTGCATTAACGCATGATAAAATAATTGTCGGTATTAATTAATTAATGCGTTAATGCGATAATAACGCATTAACTTGCCCAGCCCTAATATATACAGTATATACACTAGCCATCCCCTGCGGCTAGTGAAACAGGACAGCGAGGAGCGGCCCGCCTGACTCCCCACTCCTGACGTCACTCTTGCCCCTCTCCTCTTGGCCCGCAGCCTCTGTCTCTTGTTAGCGTGAATATATCGCTCCTGCAAGCAAACTATGATACTTGGTGCAATGGGAGAAGTCGCAAAATCAACCAGAATGTTCAAGCAAATTCTAAAAAAAAAAGAAATATCTAAATCCGTTAAGTAGTCCACTCATTCGCTAACTAATGGAGTTAAGGTTACGCCCCGAGGCAGACGCGTGAGTGAGGAGGGCCCCAACGCCATCCCCGCAGCCCGATGAGTCTCTCTCAGATTTGCGCTAATAAATCAGCACCGCAAGCAAACTATGATTCGCTCAGTGGCTGCAGGCTCCTCTTATAACCCACCCGGAAGTGCTTCAGGTGATAATTAACCTAATTCAGGCTGCACTTCCTGGTGTGGCTGCGTTACCGCCCACACGGGCTCAGGAAGCCTTGCAGCTCCCCCTGGTGGTGGCCACGGGCCCAATTGGGATGAGCTCCGGTGTTCCAGGATAGTGGCCCCGATGCAACCCAGGGGGGCTGCCGCCAAGCGTTCTGGGGGACGTAGCGTGGATCCCATGGCTGCTCCCCCAGATCTAGTGTTAAAGTGGCGTCCTGGCTGGGCATGGGTCTTGGCCATCCGCCACAATATATATGTATCTATTATATCAAAAAATTTTGGGTCGAGACGTGATCATCTCAGAGAGACACTTTGGAGTCCCGCGTGACTTCTTGCACATCACGCCCTACTTACAAACAATTCCTCGGAGACACTTTAACGTCCCACGAGACAAGGCAGTGAGACAAAAGGACAGCTGCTGTACGGGCTTTTAAATGATCAACGCGTAGCAGAACACACAGCTCAGCAGCAGCAACGGTAGCAGCAAGCCAGCAACTGATCTGTCTTTAACGTGCGTTCAGACCCCCCCCACCCCCAGTATATATATATACTGCTCAAAAGAATTAAAGGAACACTTTTTAATCAGAGTATAGCATAAAGTCAATGAAACTTATGGGATATTAATCTGGTCAGTTAAGTAGCAGAGGGGGTTGTTAATCAGTTTCAGCTGCTGTGGTGTTAATGAAATTAACAACAGATGCACTAGAGGGGCAACAATGAGATGACCCCCAAAACAGGAATGGTTTAACAGGTGGAGGCCACTGACATTTTTCTCTCCTCATCTTTTCTGACTGTTTCTTCACTAGTTTTGCATTTGGCTACAGTCAGTGTCACTACTGGTAGCATGAGGCGATACCTGGACCCTACAGAGGTTGCACAGGTAGTCCAACTTCTCCAGGATGGCACATCAATACGTGTCATTGCCAGAAGGTTTGCTGTGTCTCCCTGCACAGTCTCAAGGGCATGGAGGAGATTCTAGGAGACAAGCAGTTACTCTAGGAGAGCTGGAGAGGGCCATAGAAGGTCCATAACCCATCAGCAGGACCAGTATCTGCTCCTTTGGGCAAGGAGGAACAGGATGAGCACTGCCAGAGCCCTACAAAATGACCTCCAGCAGGCCACTGGTGTGAATGTCTCTGACCAAACAACCAGAAAGACTTCATGAGGGTGACCCAAGGGCCCCATGTCCTCTAATGGGCCCTGAGCTCACTGCCCAGCAGCATGCAGCTCGATTGGCATTCGCCATAGAATACCAGAATTGGCAGATGCACCACTGGTGCCCTGTGCTTTTACAGATGAGAGCAGGTTCACCCTGAGCACGTGACAGAAGTGAAAGGGTCTGGAGAAGCCATGGAGAACATTATGCTGCCTGTAACATCATTCAGCATGAGCAGTTTGGTGGTGGGTTAATGATTGTCTGGGGAGGCATATCCATGGAGGGTCACACAGACCGCTACAGGCTTGACAAAGGCACCTTGGCTGCCATTAGGTATCAGGATGAAATCCTTGGACCCATTGTCAGACCCTATGCTGGTACAGTGGCTCCTGGTGCACGACAATTCCTGGCCTCATGTGGTGAGAGTATGCAGGCAGTTCCTGGAGGATGAAGGAATTGATACCATTGACTGGCCACCACACTTTCCTGACCTAAATCCAATAGAACACCTCTGGGACATTATGTTTTGGTCCATCCAATGCCACCAGGTTGCACCTCAGACTGTCCAGGAGCTCAGTGATGCCCTGGTCCAGATCTGGGAGGAGATCCCCCACAACACCATCTGTCATCTCATTAGAAGTATGCACCGATGTTGTCAGGCATGTATACAAGAACACAGGGGCCATACAAAGTGCTGCGTACAATTTTGAGTTGCTGCAATTCAATTTTGGCAAAATGGACTAGCCTGCCACATAATTTTTTCACTCTGATTTTTGGGGCGTCTTTGAATTCAGGGCTCTGTAGGTTGATCATTTTCATTTCCATCAAACGATGTGGCATCCTTTCGTTCCTAACACATTACCCAGTCTATATCAGTATAGATATCCAGGAGGATTTCTTTTTCCCATTGAGATCTGATGTGTTTTCAAAGTGTTCCTTTAATTTTTATGAGCAGTTTATATATATATATATATACAGTGTCACAGATGACTGGGGACACCGGGGGGCGCCTGGATAGTCCCCGAGTTGGACAATACGTTTCCTCGGCCACTAGAGGGTAGCCGGCCGGGGCTATTTGGGGGCCACAGGGACACAGCTGGGGCGCTCTTTATGAGAGGACGTGGTCACCACCAGGGGGTGCCCGGACAGTGAGAGAAGCTCAGCTTGGATGACGGCACTTCCGCCACACCAGGAAGTGCTGTCGGAAGTAATTCCAAGGTCACCCGGAGGGCTTCCAGGTGCTTTCCTGAGACTTCCGCCACACCAGGAAATGACGTCAAGAGGAGCACCTGGGGGTCATCCGGGTCATGATAAAAGGGGCCACCTCCTTCTAGTAGTCGAGCCAGAGTTGGGAGGAAGAAGACAAAGCTTGTGAGGAGGAGGAAGGAGGTTGAGAGAGAAAAGAAAGAAAGAAGAGAAAGAAAGAAGAAGAAAGGAAAAGAGAGTTGGTGAGAGAAGGCATTGTGGTGCATTGAAAGAATAAAATAAAGGAATGTGCTTTAGACATCCTGGTGTCAGTCTGTCTGTGTTTAGGGGTGCGTTTTCCACAACAGTTAGGTCCATAAATATTTGGACAGAGACAACTTTTTTCTAATTCTGGTTCTGTACATTACCACAATGAATTTTAAATGAAACAACTCAGATGCAGTTGTAGTGCAGACTTTCAGCTTTAATTCAGTGGGTTGAACAAAACGATTGTATAAAAATGTGAGGCAACTAAAGCATTTTTTGAACACAATCACTTCATTTCAGGGGCTCAAAAGTAATTGGACAATTGACTCAAAGGCTATTTCATAGGCAGGTGTGTTCAAGTCCGTCGTTATGTCTTATCAATTAAGCAGATAAAAGACCTGGAGTTGATCTGAGGTGTGGTGCTTGCATGTGGAAGATTTTGCTGTGAACAGACAACATGCGGTCAAAGGAGCTCTCCATGCAGGTGAAAGAAGCCATCCTTAAGCTGTGAAAAAAGAAAAATATATATACACACTCACCTAAAGGATTATTAGGACCACCATACTAATACGGTGTTTGACCCCCTTTCGCCTTCAGAACTGCATTAATTCTGCGTGGCATTGATTCAACAAGGTGCTGAAAGCATTCTTTAGAAATGTTGGCTCATATTGATAGGATAGCATCTTGCAGTTGATGGAGATTTGTGGGATGCACATCCAGGGCACGAAGCTCCCGTTCCACCACATCCCAAAGATGCTCTATTGGGTTGAGATCTGGTGACTGTGGGGGCCATTTTAGTACAGTGAACTCATTGTCATGTTCAAGAAACCAATTTGAAATGATTCGAGCTTTGTGACATGGTGCATTATCCTGCTGGAAGTAGCCATCAGAGGATGGGTACATGGTGGTCATGAAGGGATGGACATGGTCAGAAACAATGCTCAGGTAGCCCGTGGCATTTAAACGATGCCCAATTGGCACTAAGGGGCCTAAAGTGTGCCAAGAAAACATCCCCACACCATTACACCACCACCACCAGCCTGCACAGTGGTAACAAGGCATGATGGATCCATGTTCTCATTCTGTTTACGCCAAATTCTGACTCTACCATTTGAATGTCTCAACAGAAATCGAGACTCATCAGACCAGGCAACATTTTTCCAGTCTTCAACTGTCCAATTTTGGTCAGCTTGTGCAAATTGTAGCCTCTTTTTCCCATTTGTAGTGGAAATGAGTGGTACCTGGTGGGGTCTTCTGCTGTTGTAGCCCATCCGCCTCAAGGTTGTGCGTGTTGTGGCTTCACAAATGCTTTGCTGCATACCTCGGTTGTAGCAGTGGTTATTTCAGTCAAAGTTGCTCTTCTATCAGCTTGAATCAGTCGGCCCATTCATTCTCCTCTGACCTCTAGCATCAACAAGGCATTTTAAGCCCACAGGACTGCCGCATACTGGATGTTTTTCCTTTTCACACCATTCTTTGTAAACCCTAGAAATGGTTGTGCGTGAAAATCCCAGTAACTGAGCAGATTGTGAAATACTCAGACCGGCCCGACTGGCACCAACAACCATGCCACGCTCAAACTTGCTTAAATCACCTTTCTTTGCCATTCTGACATTCAGTTTGGAGTTCAGGAGATTGTTTTGACCAGGACCACACCCCTAAATGCATTGAAGCAACTGCCATGTGATTGGTTGATTAGATAATTGCATTAATGAGAAATTGAACAGATGTTCCTAATAATCCTTTAGGTGAGTGTATATATATATATATATATTATATATATATTAGTATATATCTATACTAATAAAAGGCAAAGCCCTCACTCACTCACTCACTCACTCACTCACTGACTCATCACTAATTCTCCAACTTCCCGTGTGGGTGGAAGGCTGAAATTTGGCAGGTTCATTCCTTACAGCTTCCTTACAAAAGTTGGGCAGGTTTCATTCGAAATTCTACGCGTAATGGTCATAACTGGAAGCAGTTTTCTCCATTTACTGTAATGGAGATGAGCTTCAATGCCGTGGGGCGGAGTTTCGTGTGACATCATCACGCCTCCCACGTAATCACGCAGTACATAGAAAATCAGGAAGACCTCAAAAAAGCGCTGAAGAAAACATGCATTATATAATTGAAAAGGCATCAAAACAATAAGAAGCGAGCGAGTGACATATACAACCATATTGATGAGTTCTGCTACTTCGGAAACAAAGCACGATGTAAACCTACACTTTAAATTAAGTTCATAGACAGGCTGCCGCTGGCGTTTGTAATTTAGTGCCTGCCCATATAAGGCCGTCCGTCAGCGGAAATCCAATAGCAAACTGCCACGGGTAAATATTCACGGGTGAAGGACTGTGCTTATGCAGAGGAAGATGAGATGGTCAGGTGGTGTTTGGCACAAACTCAGCGAAACTGCGAGAGAAAGTTTTAAGTGCCAGGACTAAGGTAACATTAAATACAGCCATGGACATAGCACGAGATGGCACCAGCACAGCTGGGAACCTTCGATGCATGTACACTGAGCGGCTCACGTGAACTGACGCAGTGCACAGATAAAAGCAACAGTTCCAAAGAGCTGAACAAAACCGAATTACACAATTGAAAAGGCAGCAAAAATATGAAGCGTCTGATAAGCATATTCATAAATCCAGCTACTGCGGAAACAAAGCACACGGTGGAAAAGTCAATGTCCGCTAAAGGAAGACAGTGTAAAAAAAACCCGCGCATGCAGTGTGTCAGGTCTCAGATAAAGAAGAAGACGAGCTGTTTATTGATGTAGTAAGAAACGAATCGATGAATGAAACCTGTCATCTTTACAACGATTGACAAACACGGAATGTAACTTGAACACAACACATCCTACAAATACGAACCTGATTGAAAGAAATAATGATAATCAAATCCTTGATGACAGCAACACTCAGTAACACTCACAAAACAAATACTGTATATTGACAGTCATGTTACGTTATTTTTAAAATGTTCCCTTTTCTTTTCTACCTTTTTAACACACTACTTCTCATGATACGGGTATATATATATATGTATATATATATATCCCGCTCTACATACTCGAATAATGGATACTTTATTAGCCATCAATAATTGTTTTGGTAAAGCCATACTCAGTGTATTCATTAGATGAACTGTAAAAAAGTAAGAGCGAGGGGGAGGATGCAGGCTGTAGTGCTTGGCGTCAACTCTATCTGAATTGCGATCACATTTGAAAAATATATCTTTTCAAGTTCTATTTAGTCCATATGTGTCAAACTCAAGGGCGGGCCACATCCGCCCGCGTGTAATTATATCCGCCCCGAGATCATTTTATATACTGTATTATTGTTATTAAAGCCCGGGTATATGAAGCGCTGATAACACAATAAACTACAGATCCCATAATGCAGCGCTTCAGCTGCCTTGCCAACACTTACGCGTTAATCAAGTCTACCTTATGATGCTGCAAGTTATTGCGAAGCTACAGTTATTGCGCACTGAGTTTGCACGGCGCTTTGGTGACTCTGAAGAACAAAAAAAGTCCTTCTACATGCGGCTCGAACCTTGTGCATGTTTGGTAGCACATATCTGTGTGAGAAGCTCTTCTCAGTGATAAAGACTAACAAAACAGCACACAGGAGTCGCCTCACTGATGAGCACCTGCAATCCATCCTGAGAATCTCCACAACACAGAACCTCACATCAAACAGAAACGAACTTGTGGCCAAAAAAAGATGCCAGGCGTCCAGCTCTAAAATTACATCTGAGCAAAGACAACTGAATGATTTGATTTGTTATTGCACGTAAGAGCGGCAGTCAACGTTTTAACAAACAGCGTATTGCACTGATACGAAATAGCTGTGTGTGTATATATGTAGATATGTATGTATATGTATATATATGTGTGTGTATGTATGTATGTATATATATATATGTGTATTTGTGTGTATATATGTGTGTGTATGTATGTATGTGTGTGTATATATGTGTGTGTATATATGTAGATATATATATGTATGTATATATGTGTATATGTATAGATATGTATATATATATATGTTTATATGTGTGTGTGTAAATATATATATATATATATATATATATATATATGACAACAACACTCAACACTCACAACAGTGACAAAACAATTACATTGACAATCAGGTTACGTTATTTTCAAAATGTTTCCTTTTCTTTTCATTGCTTCTTTAACACACTACTTTTCCGCTTGGCCTTGGTATTTTCTATACTATATAAAAGAAAAAGGCAACTTTCCTTTCTTTACACCTTTTTTCCTTTTATCCCAAACCAAAGCCTTTCTCTCTTAACACTGCAGAGGACACAAAACTAATTTTCTTTAAATGCCGGTAAGGCACATTACCAGAGGCACAAATTTGAATGTTCACATAGAAAATGTAATTTCAATGTACCTGTACTTCTTAAAGCGTTAATGTTTTACTGTTTAATAACTTATAGACTATAATTTATTATTTTTCCCTTGCACTCAGTGACCAAACCTATACACACACATATAGACACATACAAACATACACACAAGTATATGTATGTGTATATATACACACACACACACACACACATACATACATACATACATACACACATGTATATAATTTGTGTGTGTGTATGTATGTATGTATGTATGTGTGTGTGTGTGTGTGTGTGTATATATATGACAGCAGCAATCCAAGCTGTGAAAAAACAGTAAAAAGGACGCGTGTCAGGCGCGTGGTACATTTTCTGATGCAGCTACGAAAACAACTTGGCGCTGCCGCCAAATACACAAAACAATTACATTGACAATCACGTTACGTTATTTTTAAAATGTTTCCTTTTCTTTCTCTTTCCTTCTTTAACACACTACTTCTCCGCTGCCAAGCGCGGGTATATATATATATAGATAGATAGAGAAATATATATATAGATAGATATGAGAACAACACTCATATCAATGACAAAACAATTACATTAACAATCATGTTACGTTAGTTTTAAAATTTTTCCTTTTCTTTTTCGTACCTTCTTTAACACACTACTTCTCCGCTGCGAAGCGCGGGTATTCTGCTATATATATATATAGATAGATAGAGATATATATAGATAGATAGAGATATATATATATATATAGATAGATAGATAGATAGATAGATAGATAGATAGATAGATAGATAGATAGATAGATAGATAGATAGATAGAGGTATATATATATAGATAGATAGATAGATATATATATAGATAGATAGAGATATATATATATAGATAGATAGATTGATATATATATATAGATAGATATGAGAACAACACTCATATCAATGACAAAACAATTACATTAACAATCATGTTACGTTATTTTTAAAATTTTTCCTTTTCTTTTTCGTACCTTCTTTAAAACACTACTTCTCCGCTCGCGAAGCGCGGGTATTCTGCTAGTATACTAATAAAAGGCAAAGCCATCACTGACTGACTGATTGACTGACTGACTCATCACTAATTCTCCAACTTCCCGTGTAGGCAGAAGGCTGAAATTTGGCAGGCTCATTCCTTACAGCTTCCTTACAAAAGTTGGTCAGGTTTCATTTTGAAATTCTACGCGTAATGGTCATAACTGGAAGCTATTTTTCTCCATATACTGTAATGGAGTTGAGCTCAAAAGCCATGGGGGGGGCGGAGTTTCGTGTGACATCATCACGCCTCCCACGTAATCACGTGAACTGACTGTCAACGCAGTGCGTAGAAAACCAGAAAGAGCTCCAAAAAGCGCTGAAGAAAACATGCATTATATAATTGAGAAGGCAGAGAAACAATAAGAAGCGAGCGAGTGACATATACAACCATATTCATGAGTGCTGCTACTTCGGAAACAAAGCACGATGTAAACCTACACTTTAAATTAAGTTCATAGACAGGCTGCCGCTGGCGTTTGTCATGCCCACAGGTAATGCGGGATACAAGTTTAATGAGAGGACGCAGGATATAAATGAGAGTTTTGATCACTTTGTAACTAAGTTAAAATTGCTGGTGAAGGGCTGTGATTATTAAAATTTCGAGAGACTGTGTTTGTGGGGGATTGACAGTTAAGGCGGGTGGGGAGTCACGTCATTATCTCCCCTCCCATTCACCTCATTTCGCTCTGAGCTGAGCTCCGCAGCTAACGCACGCAGTGTTACGCAAGCGACTTTGTGACGCTGCCACCAAATACTCACAGAAAAATCCACAAGTTAATACACACGCTGTCTCTAGAGTTTCTCCACACTCTGAATTCTCCAGGCACTACTTACAAAAGGTTACATTGACAATTGTGTTACGTTATTTTTAAAATGTTTCCTTTTCTTAGCACAAGCACAGCTGAGAAGCTTCGATGCATGTACTCCATAACGCGTTAAAAAATCACGCATTTAATCACACTTTGCATTCCAAGCAAAGGGGAACTTCTCTCAATGCATGATTTCCTGGTACACCGATTACATTGATCAGAGCTTCCTGATTCATTTTAGCCTCGCACCCCCTTGGTTTGAGAAGAAGTATGAAAAAATATGAGGTTAACACAGAAAAGCAGATCACCAATTGAAGCTTTATGAATAATCGATTCGCCATCAATAATTGTTTTGGTAAAGCCATACTCAGTGTAATCCTCCTTCCATTTTATAATTTTTCCGCGACTAGCCATGATTAAATGAATGGTGAAAAAGTAAGAGCGAAGCGAGGGTGACTTATTCAGGCAGGCAGGCGACAGCTCAATAGCTCGAATTTGGATATAAGTAGGTTTTATTTAGTCGCCAGAAATATCTTTGGTAGGAATGGAAGTTGAATTTAGTCTTTAAATTTCTATGGTAAAGAAAAAGTTATGCAATGATGACTAAATTTAACTATATAAAGTCAAAACTTGTATATATAAAGTCATTCCCAAATATATAAAGTCAAAACCTGAGTATATAAAGACGGCGTTGGAATATTTCAGAATATATAAAGTAAGCGCTGGAATATATAAAGTCAAAACTTAAATATATAAAGTCAGCGTCGGAATATATAAAGTCAGCGCTGGCCAATCCCAGCCAACACTGGGCGCAAGGCAGGAACCAATCCTGGGCAGGGCACATGCATCATTTTCAAAACATTAACCGAACAGTGATTTTTTAATTTATTTTTCTGAATACGTTTTTGTTAACTTAGTTCAGTTCAGAGTCGTTTCAATCAATAGATTTTGACTTTCACTTTATATATTCAGGAGTGAGTGAGTGAGTGAGGGACCGAGCTGGGAAAGATGTTCAACAGGTTAGGGTGATAAAGGATAAAGATGGAAACGTACTCACAAGTGAGGAGAGTGTGTTGGGCAGATGGAGGGAGTACTTTGAGAGGCTGATGAATGAAGAGAACGAGAGAGAGAAGAGGTTGGATGATGTGGAGATAGTGAATCAGGAAGTGCAATGGATTAGCGAGGAGGAAGTAAGGACAGCTATGAAGAAGATGAAGAATGGAAAGGCCGTTGGTGCAGATGACATACCTATGGAAGCATGGAGGTGTTTAGGAGAGACGACAGTGGAGTTGTTAACCAGATTGTTTAATGGAATCTTGAAAAGTGAGAGGATGCCTGAGGAGTAGAGAAGAAGTGTACTGGTGCCGATATTTAAGAATAAGGGCGATGTGCAGAGCTGTAGTAACTACAGGGGGATACAATTGATGAGCCACAGCATGAAGTTATGGGAAAGAATAGTGGAAGCTCAGTTAAGAAGTGAGGTGATGATTAGTGAGCAGCAGTGTGGTTTCATGCCAAAAAAGAGCACCACAGATGTGATGTTTGCTCTGAGGATGGTAAGGGAGAAGTTTAGAGAAGGCCAGAAGAAGTTGCATTGCGTCTTTGTGGACCTGGAGAAAGCATATGACAGGGTGACTGAGAGGAGCTGTTATACTGTATGAGGAAGTCTGGAGTGGCAGAGAAGTACATAAGAGTGGTACAGGATATGTACAAGGGAAGTGTGACCGTGGTGAGGAGTGACAGAGGTGGGATTACATCAGGGATTGACTCTGAGACCTTTCTTATTTGCAGTGGTGATGGACAGGTTGACAGACGAGATTAGACAGGAGTCCCCGTGGACTGTGATGTTTGCTGATGACATTGTGATCTGTAGCGAGAGTAGGGAGCAGGTTGAGGAGACCCTGGAGAGGTGGAGATCTGATCTAGAAAGGAGAGGAATGAAGGTCAGTAGAACCACCAAGACAGAATACTTGTGTGTGAATGAGAGGGAGGTCAGTGGAATGGTGAGAATGAAGGCAGTAGAGTTGGTGGAGGTGGATGAGTTTAAATACTTGGAATCAACAGTACAGAGTAACAGGGATTGTGGAAGAGAAGTGAAGAAGAGAGTGCAGGCAGAGTGGAATGGGTGGAGAAGGAGTGTCAGGAGTGATTGGTGACAGACGGGTATCAGCAAGAGTGAAAGGGAAGGTCTACAGGATGGTAGTGCTGGAGACATTGGCACTGACCAGAAAGCAGGAGACGGAGCTGGAGGTGGCAGAGTTAAAGATGCTAAGATTAGAGTTGGGTGTAACGAGAATGTACAGGATTAGAAATGAGGTCATTAGAGGGTCAGCTCAAGTTGGACGGTTGGGAGACAAAGTCAGAGAGGCGAGATTGTGTTGGAGGAGAGATGCTGAGTATATTGAAAGAAGGGTGCTAAGGATAGAGCTGACAGGGAAGAGGAAAAGAGGAAGGCCTAAGCGAAGGTTTATGGATGCGGTGAGAGAGGACATGCAGGTGATGTGTGTAACAGAGCAAGATGACGAGGACAGAAAGATATGGAAGAAGATGATCTGCTGTGGCGACCCCTAATGGGAGCAGCCGAAAGAAGAAGAAGGAGATATTTACAATATACAGTACTAATATGCAGAGCGGTTTTAAACCTAAGTTTCAGCTCGCCTAGGTTAGCCATTTTCTTAAGAGGATAATCCTGTAGGCAGATAAGGACTATTGTTACTATTGTTAGACAGGTGCTTTAGGTGCTAGAAAAACAAACAAACAAACAAAACAAAGCATGCCTGGGATGAAATGTCCTGCCTGTCAAAATTGACAGTCCCCAGTCCATCTGATTCAGATACATAGAAATGGTATACCTATTAGAAGCCCAACCATATGTCTAATTCAAACTGTGAATATTCACTAAGCCTGGAACTGAACCTAGGATTTTACCAACAGCATATAAATGTAATGATTTCTCTGCATTTTCTTTGTGCTGTGTTTTCTGTGATACGCTGATTGTTTTGTGCTTGCCTAAAGTTGGATCTTATTATCCAATTGAATATTTTTCCAGCTGTCTTTAGAGTCTCCCATGTGTGTGATTTTTATTTTTTTTTTTTTTGCAGTGGTTTTCTCTTTGCCACTCTCCTGTAAAACTATGAATGGTGAACCAACTCTGCCAGTACATCTGTGTTCACAGTTAGCATCATTAACAAAATGAAGCAAAGAGAATTCCACCTTTTAAAAGGAAAAGCAATTGCATTATGCAATAGAGACTTGTTGAGATGGGTTCAGCTGCCAGGTAGTTTTCATTTTCTACTCCTTCATTTAGGGAATTTTTGAAAAAGGGAAAATCTTCTGGCAAATTGGACAGAATGTAGATGCTTTGCTTCAGTATCGTCATTGTCTGATGCTGGACCCTGAATATCAACCTGTAAAGGAGGAGATTCATAAAGTAAGTGTGTTCAGTTGAACTTTTTTTTTTGTCTGGTTCTGTTTAATCTTTCAATGAAGTGCAAAATAGTTCTGTTTCTATAGAGTCAATTCAAAAAGTATTCAAATCCCTTCATTTTCTGCATACTTTGTGTTGTAGGTTTAATTTTAAATGGAGAAATCTGCCATTTTTGCCCATTAATCTACAACAACAACATTTATTTCTATAGCACATTTTCATACAAAAAGTAGCTCAAAGTGCTTTACATGATGAAGAATAGAAAAATAAAAGACACAGTAAGAAAATAAAATAAGTCAACATTAATTAACATCGAATAAGAGTAAGGTCCAATGGTCAGGGTAGACAGAAAAAACAAAAAAAACTCCAGATGGCTGGAGAAAAAAATAAAATCTGTAGGAATTCCAGACCATGAGACCGCCCAGTCCCCTCTGGGCATTCTACCTAACATAAATGAAACAGTCCTCTTTGGATTTAGGGTTCTCACGGAAGGACTTGATGATGATGGTCACGTGGACTTCTGGCTTTTAATCCATCCATCATTGTTGGAGCATCATGAAGCTTTGAGTAGGTGGTGGTGGCGCAGGCCACCACCACAAAGAAACTGGAAAAAGAAACAGAAGAGAGAGTTGGGGTCAGTACGGATTTTAGAGCCACCATGAGTAGTTATTATGAGGAAATTGAACATACAGAGTATCAGGATTAAGTTAAAGTCCATCCATCCATTTTCTAACCCGCTGAATCTGAATACAGGGACACGGGGGTCTGCTGGAGCCAATCCCAGCCAACACAGGGCACAAGGCAGGAACCAATCCTGGGCAGGGTGCCAACCCACCGCAGGACACACACAAACACACCCAGCACACACTAGGGCTAATTTAGAATCGCCAATCCACCTAACCTGCATGTCTTTGGACTGTGGGAGGAAACCCACGCAGACATGGGGAGAACATGCAAACTCCACGCAGGGAGGACCCGGGTCTCCTAACTGCGAGGCAGCAGCGCTACCACTGCGCCACCGTGCCACCCTAAGTTAAAGTGAAGTATGTTAAAGTAATGAGTTGTCAGCAGTGTTTTAAAGTGCTCCACTGTATCAGCCTGGAGAATTCCTATTGGCAGGCTATTCCAGATTTTAGGTGCATAGCAGCAGAAGGCCGCCTCCCCATTTTCAAGTTTAAATTAATCTACTCTCAATAACCCATAATAACAAAGTGAAAACATGTTTTAAGAAAACAAAAGCTGAAGTCTCTCATTTCTATAAGTATTCAGACCCTTTTCTGTTTCACTCCAAACTGTGGTGAGCTGCGTCCTGTTTGCTTTAATTCTCCTTGAGTTGTGTCCAGAACGTGATTGGAATCCACCTGTGGCAAACCGAATTGATTGGAAATCATTTAAAAAGACGCACGTCTAACTGTGCAGAGAAGGTTAACATAACTTTGTGTGGCATGTTAGGACAAAAAAAAAATCTCTGTAGACCTCACAATCAAATTCTCAAGGGGATAAAACCATTTGAAGTGCAGCATGATGGTAGAACACACGAAGGAGGCCATGTCAGGACAAAACCCAATCCGTGAACTCCAAGGAACTCTCGAAAGTCCATCCATTATCCAACCCGCTATATCCTACCTACAGGGTCACGGGGATCTGCTGGAGCCAATCCCAGCCAACACAGGGCGCAAGGCAGGAACATACCCCGGGCAGGGCACACAAACACACTCGGGACAATTTAGGATCGCCAATGCACCTAACCTACATGTCTTTGGACTGTGGGAGGAAACCCACGCAGACACGGGGAGAACATGCAAACTCCACTGGGAAGTGAACCCGGGTCTCCTAACTGCGAGGCAGCAGTGCTACCCACTGCGCCACCACTCTGGAAAGTGGCAGGGTCAAATTCCATTATTGCCAGAAGTTATCCTACTCTGTTAGGCCCTTAACCTAACGATTGCTCTTGGGACACCATACAATGGTTGACCCTGCTCTCTGACCTCGAAACGCTCATATGAAAAGACAGTTTCCCCTCAGGGATTAATAAAGTACAGTATATCAAATCCAAAATAAAAAAAATGATCAAGAGTGCAAAGCTTGTAGGGACTTTCCCAATAAGACTCAAAACTGTAATTGCTGCCAGAGGGGCTTCTACAAAGCACTGAATTAAGAATTTAAATACTACTATGGACGAGAGATTTCAGTTTTTGATTTTAAACTAATTTGCATGCCTTTCAGAAAGCATGTTTACACTTTGTCATTATGGGTTGGTGAGTGTAGACTGATGAGCAAAAAATGGCAAATTCATCCATTTAAAAGGAAATCCACACCAAGTGCAGCGAACGAAAGGGTGTGAGCACTTTCTATAGCCACTGTATGTTTTTTTTTTCTTGCTGGTTATAATTAAAATGCACAACTCGGGCCTTCTCAATTAAAAGCTCAGTCATTTTTTATGTTTTTAGATTTTGCACAATGAGATTTCTCCTTTTCCTGAAAACACTGAAGAGCTGCTCAGAGTCCTATCTGTGTACATAAGAAAATTTGGCTGTGAAACTGAGGGTGCCACCAGTGGAAACAAGTCTGGTTTTGCTAAGTCCTCGGGTGCCGAGCAGAAGCACCAATTACAGGTACTCAACAACACAAATGTATTCAAGATGAGAGGCTATGTTTTCAGTTTGGATAGAACAAGATCTAAATCTTACTAAGCTTTCTAAGCTTACTTACTGAGCTGCCTCGAAAATGCTTGTATATTATAATCTCTTTAGTTAGCCAATAAAAGGTGTCATTTTGCTTCTCATTGCATCCATAATGGCTAACACGGTACAACATCCTACTAATTTAAAGCCTGTAATGACGTGATCTTGACTGTGCTGACGATGCTGTGATCTTCATGGAGTCAATGGAGGCTCAAGAGACTGAGCGAGGAGTTTGAGTGTCTGGGCTTGTGAGTGTCCTGATAAAATCCAACATCCAGGCCTTTAATGACCTCTTGGGCACGGCCATCAGCAGTGTGTCTGTCTGCAGAGAGAGTGTCGACCTCATTGAGAGGTTTACTTACCTCAGCAGTGACATTCATATCTCTGGTAACTCTTCCTATGAAGTCAGTAGATGGATTGGGAGAGCATGGGGGAGTCATGAGGTCACTGGAAAGGGTTGTGTGGTGCTCCTGATATCTCTGCAAAAGGACGAAGGTCCAAGTCTTTAGAGTCCTGGTGCTCCCTGTTGTGAGACATGGATGCTATCCAGTGACCTGAGATGAAGGCTGGACTCCTGTGTCTCTTCAGAGAATCCTTGGGTCCTGCTGGTTAGACTTTGTGTTACTCATGAAATCCTGAATGAGGCACCTGCATTGTGAGGGAGCGTCAGTTACGGCTCTATGGCCATGTGATGCTATTCCCAGAGGGTGATCTGGCTTGCAGGTATATTCTGTGTTGTTATTTTACAAAGCAAATGGAGTTAAGGCCTTAAATGACCTTTAATGACCTCTTGGGCACAGCAATTGCAATGTGTCTGTCTGTGGAGAGAGTGTCGACCTCATTGAGAGGTTTACTTACCTCAGCAGTGACATTCATATCTCTGGTAACTCTTCCTATGAAGTCAGTAGATGGAATGGGAGAGCATGGGGGAGTCATGAGGTCACTGGAAAGGGTTGTGTGGCGCTCCCGATATCTATGCAAAAGGACGAAGGTCCAAGTCTTTAGAGTCCTGGTGCTTCCTGTCTTGCTCTATGGTTGTGATTCATGGACGCTATCCAGTGACCTGAGACGAAGACTGGACTCCTTTGGTACTGTGTCTCTCCAGAAAATCCTTGGGTACCGTTGGTTTGACTTTGGCACATGACCTGCATTGTGAGGGAGCATCAGTTACGGCACTACGTCCATACAGTATGTGGGGTTTCCCTGAGGGTGATCCAGCTTGTAAGATCCTCATTGTTGGGGACCCGAGTGACTGGACCAGGCCACGTAACACCTGGCTGCGGCAGATAGAAGGTCACTTCACTTCAGTTGTAGAAGGTGTGAAGGATGTCATTTCCCACATTGAAGGAACGCAGTCTCCTAAGAAATAAGAACCTGCACTCCTCTTTCTTGTGTATCTCCTCCTTGTTATGAGACCAGTCCCACCTGTCATTAATGTGGACCCCAAAGTACTTGTTGGAGTGGAGTGGACCACCTCTACATTCACTCCTTGAATTGTGACCGGACATGGAGGCTTTTTGCTGGGGCGAAAGTCAATAAGCAGTTCCTTGGTTTTGCAGATGTTAAGATGCAGGCAGATCTCTTTGCACCGAGAAGCAAAGTTATCTTTGCTTTCTAAATCAATAAATACATACATACATTGATACATTAAAAAATATAAATATATATATTCAGTGTCTATTTGCCTATTCTTACAATTATTATTCAAGCATAATGTCACTTTCTTTTTTCATCAGCTTTCATTCTCACAAAATGAGGTGGCAGAAGAGGGGGATATACAACATGTGCCACTGAAGAGCTTTGGTAAGAGAGATTACTCTACATACATACTTGTGATTTGGAATATGAATATTATGATTTGGAGTCCATGGTGAAAAGAGTGTGAGACCTCAAAAAGGTGGCAGCCCTAGTGTACCCAAAATAGAAATCACCTCAGGCAGCTTGTCCCCAAAATCTACTGGCCTGCTTCGGCCTACACTGGCCTAAAAATGGGTTTTTGGCTTTTACTTTAAGTCCTCTGCCCAGAGTTAATATCATCCCGGGCAGCTTACCCCAAAATCTACTGGCCTGCTTTGGCCTACACAGGCCTAAAAAATGGTTTTGGCTTCCACTTTAAATGCTTTAAATGTATCAAAATATCCTGAGGTGCCTCTCTGGGGAAGGAAAACCATTATAAAAGCTTTTGGTTTGAGAAACAATCCACAGAAGGAATCTTTATAGATTACGATTATTGATTATTGATTAAAAAAATAGAAACAATGACAAAAATCTCAAAAAGGCAGTCCTAGGTGAACACGTTCCGATAATCATTCCAAAGTTGTAGTCCAATAAACAAAGCATAAATAAGATTAAAAACCAGTAAATCCAATGCAAAAACAATACTCTATAACCATATACAGTACTGTATTATCTCACTATTATAATAAAAAAAATCCTAGGACGAGACGAGTCTTTTTAGCCCAGGACGAGACGTGACTTTTTCAGAGATACTTTCAAGTCCTGCGAGATGAGACTTTGTGCCAAGAGATTTAACCAGGCCCGGGGCCGGAAATAAAAGACAAAGAGTAGATGACAAAGCAGAATGTCGTAAAGAATTCAAAAATGTTGGCGCGATACACATGCAGAGCAGGTTAAAGATTATGAAAGTGCAAAAAGTCTCAAAAAAAATGATAGTAAAGATCGCATTAGCACAAACTAACGGAAATTATGTCAGTGAAATAACGGAACAGCGAAAAGAGATCCATATTGTTCAGATTTAAACTTTAAGTTGGAGACTTGTAGATTGTCAAATTCGTTTTGCCATCTGGGAAGAGTAGTGTTTCTTCCTAATGAAGAGGCGTATCCGTGAGAATTAAAAGATTTGTTGTTTGGTGAAAGTGAAATCCCGTGAGAGAAAATTTCAAGCCCCGCAAGACAAAACTTTATGCAAAGAGATTTGGAAAAGTCCCGCTCACATCTAAAACATTTACAACCAGGTACACGGTTCAATCTTTTCTCATTTGTGTGAATGCTATTGTCAGACACAGTTCGTGTAGAGAGAAAGAAACGATATTCACTCACGGGTAGTTATATGTTGCGTTGTCACAATGCAAGTCCAAACACGGAATCAAAATTCAATGCGATAGACGAAAAGGTAAAAGTGAAAAGAGATCGAATATACGGACATAAGTGATAGGACAGAATTGTTGTTTGGTGAAAGTGAAAACCACATATGCAAGTGGCAGAGACCCGAAGTGGCCTGGTTTGGCGAGTGAAGCAAGCAGGGGGTAAAGCCCCCTAGTATACTATAATAATACTCTATAACCTTCAGTGTACCACTCCTGAGTTCCTCTTCTATGTCTCTTAAATAGCCAAATGGAGGTCCCTGGAGTGGTGACACATCCCTGCATCTTGGGGCACCACCCACAGAATACAAGGAGTCGACTCACCTTTAGCCATTTAATACACAATTAGTGAAAACAAAGAACAGTAATAACATGAAAATGTGATAAATAATAATTCAAATTGAATAAAACTCAAAATAAACATAGGCCAGGGAATACACCCTGGCTGTAATATAATATTGATAAGGGCATAAATATTCTTAAATGATGTGGTAGTTTTTGTCTGACTACATGCTATCAAAAGGAGCTCGAGTCTATATGGACAGGATCAGATGTGAGGCAGGACCAAATTGTGCCAGTCTGTCGCAGGAGGCTCCTACTTATGCACCCAACTATCCACTTACTCACTTATAGTACACTGGGCTAATTTATAGATGTCAGTAAACCACACATTTTCTATGCCAGAAGGCCAATTATCTGGTCATGAAAACATACTGTAGATACTTAAATTTTCATATTTTATTATCATAGTATGGGATGTAAGTATATTACTGGATTTTTTTTTATATATCCAGGACCTTAAAACACTCGAGACATTCTCATGTGGCCCTTTTGTAACAAAGGTTTGGTCACCCCTGCACTAGGCGGTAGGGGATACTAGGGGATAATCAACAGCACTCTCAGTGTCACTTCCTTCTGTGTCTTCTGCCAGCTCTAAATCCGTATCTGACTGTACAGAATTTGCATCATCAACAATATGCAAAACTTTGCTTGCAGATTGATTCTTTTGATAATAGTGCCGGCCAGTTATTGATACCATACTGTAAAGACAAAGGAGGCTTTGAAATACCCAACACTAAGTTCATGCCATGTTGTGGAAAAACATCAGCACTGATGTCAGCACTTATGCAATAGCAGGTGGAAAATTGTTAATACCAAAAGCAGCCTTGAAAGTGTCAAGGTAGACCTTAGTTTGGTTAGTAAGGTTAGTAATTTTAAGAACATACTTGTACTATTGTTATGATGGGAAGCATTGTTTAAAAATACAACTCTTTCCTTTTTGAATAAATTCCTTGCAACTTTGCACAAACATAGCAAGTTTCAAAAAACATGATTTATCAAACTAGTACTTGTCCAGCTAATTAATTAGCAAAATAATTTTTACAGGTAGTCCCCAGGTTACGGACATTCGACCTACGACTTACGAACGGGGCTGCAGCTGCGACACATGCGCCTCAGTAACTGCCACTCTGTCATCTTCAGCCTGGGGACACTGCAAGCGGTGGCTGGAGGGGGAGCGATTTTGCTGCTCGTGCAGTGTAGTGTCCCTCGGGTGGCTCCTAACGGCAAGTGGTGACCCGTGGTCCATAGTCACCGGGGCCATAGCTATCGCTCGTGTGCAGGACGGAGGCTTGATGGGGCAGTTCATTTTCCGCCCACTACGCTGCCGCAGCTACTGCTCCTGACTGGACGGAGGCTGGATGAATCGGAAAGGGGACGTTTCACTGCCCGCCCACCACACACGGCTGCCCCATTTGTTCTCAGTGGGCGGCTGGTAATGCTGCAAGCAGTAAACCGGTTGTGGCTGAACAGAGGCCATTAAGGAAGAACGAGGCGGCGGGGGGTGGCATTGTAGTGTGCCTCAGATGGCTGCCTGTTGAATGGGGGTGGTAGTGGGCGATTCACTACCCGCCTTTGGCAGCACCGTGTTCGTTCTCGGTGGGAGGACGCTGCAGGCAGCATGCTGCAGTGGAGGTGACTGTGTGGTGGGCGAGTGATGAAACATCACTGCCCCCATTCATTCACAATGGCAAGCCTGCTTGTACTGTTACATACATAGCAGAAAGTTGTCTGTCATTCAGTAAATCTGACGTGTTGACGACGGGTGCCTTCCTGTTGTGATAGCGTGTACAGTGCTGCGCAGAAGAGCTCATCTTAATCTTTTGTCTTCACCCTTCAAGAATGTCTCTGAAACACAGATCTGATGCAAGTGCTGGTGAGACAGTAAAGAACCCATCACCATGGAAAATAAAGTGGAAATAATAAAAAGGTCAGAGAGAGGTGAAACTCCATCATTCATTGGCAGAGCACTTGGTTACAGTCGGTCAGTAATAGCATTTATTAAAATAATGTACCTGTCCTGACTTACATACAAATTCAACTTAAGTACAAACCTACAGTCCCTATCTCGTTCGTAACCTGGGGACTGCCTGTATATGTTTTTTTAACAATTTAATCACAGAGAGATTAGAAAGCATTTTGTTCAGAGTCTCACAGTAAGAACCATGGACCAGACTACGGTTATTAATAGTGACGGAAGTGTATGCAAAGCTGCAACTGGTCTTCCTACTAGAATTTAATATTTGGGTTTTTTTTTAATATACATATCATTTGTTTAAAGCTACATGTTTATCAGTGTTTCTGGTACTGACAGTAATTTAACGTCTAAATCTCCAAATTAGATACGAATGATCAAGAGGTTTTCAAGCAGATGGAGGATTCTCTTCTTAGAAGTATAATTCTGTCAGATTTGGAGTGTCCGCTCTGTATAAGGTAAGACTTTATTTCACCCTGCAAAGTTGTGTTGTGTAGTGGTTAAGCCATTGGACGTCAAACCCTGAGGTTGTGGGTTCAAGTCCTGATACTTGACACTTTATGACCCTGAGCAAGTCACTTGACCTGCCTCTGCTCCAATTGGAAAACCAAAAGAAATTGAGCCGACTTTTATATATAACTAGCAGAATACCCGCGCTTCGCAGCGGAGAAGTAGTGTGTTAAAGAAGGTACGAAAAAGAAAAGGAAAAATTTTAAAAATAACGTAACATGATTGTTAATGTAATTGTTTTGTCATTGATATGAGTGTTGTTCTCATATCTATCTATCTATATATATATCTATATATATATCTCTATCTATCTATATATATATACCTCTATTTATCTCTATTTATCTATCTATATTGTTCTATACATATCTATCTATATATATATATATCTATCTATCTATCTATCTATCTATCTATCTATCTATATATATATATATATATATATAGCAAAATACCCGCTTGGCAGGAGAAGTAGTGTGTTAAAGAAGGAAAGAGAAAGAAAAGGAAACATTTTGAAAATAACGTAACATGATTGTCAATGTAATTGTTTTGTCACTGTTATGAGTGTCGCTGTGATATATATATATATATAGCAAAATACCCGCGCAGGAGATGTCATGTGTTAAAGAAGTTATGAAAAGAAAAGGAAACATTTTAAAAATAATGTAACATGATTGTCAAAGTAATTGTTTTGTGTATTTGGTGGCAGCGTCACAAAGTTGTTTTCGTAGCTGCATCAGAAAATGTACCACACGCCTGACACGCCTCCTTTTACTGTTTTCTCACAGCTTGATTGCTGCTGTCATATATATATACACACACACACACACATACATACATATATATATAATATACATATATATATACACATACATATCTTCATATCTACATATCTATATACATATCTACACACACAAATTATATATATGTGTGTATGTATGTATGTATGTATGTATGTATGTGTGTGTGTGTGTGTGTGTGTGTATATATATATATATAATCTAGATAGGGGTGTGTGTGTATATATATATATATATATATACATACATATATATATACACATACATATACTTGTGTGTATGTTTGTATGTGTCTATATGTGTGTGTATAGCTTTGGTCACTGAGTGCAAGGGAAAAATAATGAAATATAGTCTATAAGTTATTAAACAGTAAAACATTAACGTTTTAAGAAGTACAGGTACATTGAGCACTACTGGAGTGGTTGGGTAAACTACATTTTAAAGACTGTGTAACACAACAGGTAAGTAACTAACAGCAGCTAAAATGTATATGGATCATCTCTCGGTAGTAGATCCCTTTTGAAAGGCGCTACACGACGGCTGTGGTATAGAAATTACATTTTCTATGTGAACGTTCAAATTTGTGCCTCTGGTAATGTGCCTTACCGCAATTAAAGAAAATTAGTTTTGTGTCCTCTGCGTGTTAAGAGAGAAAGGCTTTGGTTTGGGATAAAAGGAAAAAGGTGTAAAGAAAGGAAAGTTGCCTTTTTCTTTTATATAGTATAGAGATGTGTTCGCTGACGTTATGATCGCCTTTTGGGGACAGTCGCGTGGGTCTTGTGTAGACTGGTGAGACGCCCCGCCATTAATCAGCTGTGATGGCACTGTCAATCCTCCACTCGTGTGCGTGTCTTCATAATCCGAGCTGAGGACCTGATAATCGTATATCGTGCAAAAGAAAGTGTGAATCGCCTTAATATTATTTTGCCGTGGTGTAGAAAAGGGGTCCCGTGTTTGCACTTGTCTGGGCTATAGCTCAGGGGGAGGATGAAAAAAATTAAAAGTGCTCACTTTGACTTAAGGCAGAAGCGCAGTCAGCGCCTCAAAGGCCGGCACAGCTATGCACGCGCTGGCTGCTCGACTTTTGCTGGGCAGGAGACCCAGTTTTGCAGACACGCTCATGATATCAAAAGTCTCAGCGCTCTTTGGAGGTAATTCATATATTATATATATAGCAAAATACCCGCCCCGCAGCGGAGAAGTAGTGTGTTAAAGAAGTAATGAAAAAGAAAAGGAAACATTTTAATAATAACGTAACATGATTGACATTGTCATGAGTGTTGCTGTCATATATATGCCTGCCTAAATAAGTCACCCTCGCTCTTACTTTATTTACCGCTCATTTAATCATGGCTAGTGGCGGAAAAATTATAAAATGGAAGGAGGATGGCTTTACCAAAACAATTATTGATGGCAATCGATTATTCATAAAGCTTGAATTGGTGATCTGTTTTTCTGTGTTAACCTCATATTTTTCATACTTCTTCTCAAACTAAGGTGGTGCGAGGGTAAAATGAATCGGGATGCTGATCAATGTAATCGTGTACCAGGAAATCATGCATTGACAAAAGCTCCCTTTGCTTGTAATGCAAAGTGTGATTAAATGCATTATTTTTAACGCGTTATGGAGCACATGCATGAAGCTTCTCAGCTGTGCTTGTGCTAAGAAAAGGAAAGATTTTAAAAATAACGTAACACGATTGTCAATGTGACCTTTTGTAAGTAGTGCCTGGAGGATTCAGTGTGTAGAAACTCTAGAGACAGCGTGTGTATTAACTTGTGGATTTTTCTGTGAGTATTTGGTGGCAGTCTGACGAAGTTGCTTCGAAGACGGCGTTAGCGCTGAGCTCAGCTCAGAGCGAAATGAGGTGGGAGGGAGATGATGACGTGACTCCCCACCCGCCTTTAACTGTCAATCCCCACAAACACAGTCTCGAATTTGCATAAGCACACCCTTCACCTACAATTTTAACTTAGTTACAAAGTGATCAAAACTCGTTTATATCCCGCGTCCTCTCATTAAACTTGTATCCCGCATTACCTGTGGGCATGTGAAACGCCAGCGTAGCCTGTCTATGAACTTAATTTAAAGTTTAGGTTTACACCTTGCTTTCTTTCCGAGGTAGCAGCACTCATGAATATGGTAGTATATGCCACTCGCTCGCTTCTTATTGTTTTGCTGCCTTCTCAATTATATAATGCATGTTTTCTTCAGCGCTTTTTGGAGGTCTTCCTGGTTTTCTACGCACGCGCTGACAGTCAGTTCACGTGATTACGTGGGAGGCGTGATGATGTCACACGAAACTCCGCCCCCCACGTCTTTGCAGCTCAACTCCATTACAGTTAATGGAGAAAAATACCTTCCAGTTATGACCATTAGGCGTAGAATTTCGAAATGAAACCTGCCCAACTTTTGTAAGTAAGCTGTAAGGAATGAGCCTGCCAAATTTCAGCCTTCTACCTACACGGGAAGTTGGAGAATTAGTGATGAGTGAGTGAGTGAGTGAGTGAGTGAGTGAGTGAGTGAGTGAATGAGTGAGGGCTTTGCCTTTTATTAGTATAGATACGCTACCGTGGCTGTCCGTTTGTCTGTCCAGGTTTTTAATTCACCTGTAGCTCGCAAACCGTTTGAACTATTGAGCTGAAATTTGGTACACATATACTATGTGACGTCTACTATCCACTTTCGGGGGGATGATTGACCTCCAAGGTTATTCCTCATTTTATTTCTATTTTATTTTATTGTAGAATCAAGTCTCGGCAGCAGGGCGGCTGTGTGCTCTTGCGTACGGGCGCCGTTCTCATCCCTACCACCTTCGTCGTCACTTCACTACCTCTTCATATCCTAAATCACTCTTTAGGCAGATTGAAGACTTAAGTGCAAAAATGAAAGAGAATGTACTAAGTAAGTGCAACACAAACACTGACTTAATCAGTTTTAACACAAAAAGATGCCGACAAAAGTAGAAAAGAAGCAGGCCGCTAGGGTGGAGAAAAGAAGAGCCGTTCAGGAAGCAGCAAGCACATCAACCTCTGAGCAAACGAATGATAAACGTACAGAGATAGAGGAGGAAAACTATGAACGCTCAAGTCAAGTGTATTAACGGTACATCATTGTGCAGTGTGCCATTACTGGTTATATCATAAATGCTGTAAGTTGCTTTGGATAAAGGCGTCTGCCAAATAAGCAAATGTAAATATGCTGTTAGTTGCTTATATTATCAAGACATTTTACTAGAAAGATACAATCCTTTACCAAGATTTTTAGTACTTATTGAACGTCAAAGAAAGGTTGAAAAAGAAGCTGCTGCAGCTAAATATACTTTCATTATAGCCCAGTTGTTGGTCAAGTGAATTATTGTAGAAAGATGTGTATAGAAAACAAAACAAAAAAATAAAGCGAAATGAAACCAAAGCTCAATACGAGAGACAATAATCAGAGTCGAGAGAACAAGAGGGTTAAAACCTAAAATACATGTGAAAAGAGCACAGTGATAAACTATGAATAATTCTAAGATTTCATATCCACAGATTGGATAAGGTTGGATCGATCCTGCCGTATCGATTAAACATGGCTCCTGACTTCAGAGGCCATGCCCCTAGCAATGCTGGAAGTGGACCTTCTTCTTCTTCTTTTTATGGTTGCTCAAATTTATGGGGTCTCCACTGCGGATCATCCGTCTCCATCTATCCCTGTCTTTTACCTCATTTTCTGCCACATCGACTGCTTTCGTGTCCACCCTCACCACATCCATAAACCTTCTCTTTGGCCTTCCCCTTTTCCTCTTGCCTGGAGGTTCCATCTTTAACATTCTTTTCCCAGTATATCGCTCATCTCACCTCTTCACGTACCCAAACCACCTCAGTCATGCCTCTGTCACTTGGTCACCAAACTGTCACACCTGTGTTGTCCCCGTCATGTACTGATTCCTAATCCTGTCCACTCTTGTTACTCCGAGCGAAGATCGTAACGTCTTCAACTCTGCTACTTCCAGCTCTGCCTCCTCCCTTTTTGTAAGTGCCACCGTCTCCAAACCATACAACATAACTAGTCGCACTGCCATTTTATAGACCTTCCCTTTCACTCTTCCATGTACTCACAGATCACTCCTGTCACTCTTCTCCACCCAGTCCACCCTGCCTGCACTCTCTTCTTCACCTTTTTCTCTCACTCTCTGTTGCTTTAGACTCTGGAAGCCAAGTATTTCAATTTGTCTACCTTCATCACTTCTTCTCCTTGCTGTCACACCCTTCCACCACTTTCTCTCTCATCCACACACGTGGTCTCCATCTAACACCTACTGACGCTCATTCCCCTTCTCTCCAGTGCATACCTCCACCTCTCCAGGTTTGTCTAATCTCACTGCAGGACATAATGTCATCCATGAACTTCATAGTCCACGGAGACTCCTGTCTGACCTCATCTTTCAACCTCTCCATCACCGTTGCGAACAGGAAGGGGCTCAGAGCTGATCCTTGGTGGCCAAAATCATACCAGATCATGACAAGTTGTGCCAGCCGCTACTGGCTTTAGGAGGAAAGGAAAAGGAGAAGGTGGAGTGTGCATGTTTTCTTACATACCGCTTAGTTTTGTCCAGTGCTATTTACAATTTCCATTCATGAATTTGTTGTCATCTGAGCATCTTTGTGGTCACGGAGAGAGGAAGGATAGAGTACAGGTGCCTGTAACACCTCACTTCTACCACCTTCCTCTCCTTCAAATTCACTATTTTAAATATACGGCTCCACATTTGCATTGTTGTGTAGGTAGGAAAAATTCTGCGCACAGCTTTTGGCGAAAACTTGATGCACGCAAACCGTGCGAAGGAGCCTGTCGTAACGTCATTTTTGCTAGGCAGCCTTTGTGACACGCATATAAAGCAGCCTTTACACACTAAGAAGTGTTTAAAAGAGTTAGAAATTATCTGTGGGATTATGTGTGCCTGCTACGTGAAAGTTCTGCATGGTTTAATAAACTTAGTAATGCGGGAGAATCCGATTCTACTTTAAAGGAAACACAAAGGCTTTCTTTACTACCTCGTTTATTTTATTTTAAAGTTAGAAATAAAAAGTATGTGATTTCTGCTTGCATTTAGAGTGCTGCGTAGTGTACAATCAACTGTCAGTTTAATGAGTTTAACAAGTGGTAGATTATTCACATTTTTTTTAGTCCTGCGCCATATACAGCCTTGAAAAAAGAAAGGAAGCTTCACAGATGAGATTCAACCTTGGGCTGAGCTCCAACCTTGCGCACATCCGACTACACATCAATCTAAAATAAAATGTATTTACATAATATTTCAGAAATTTCAGACAGACATTCATTAATATTTAGAAACACATGGCAAATCTCTGTAATCATACAGCATCTAATGTGCTAATGTGCAAATTTCCCCTTGGGATTAATAAAGTATCTATCTATCTGTCTGTCTGTCTATCTATTATATAGTGCCTTTCATATCTATCTATCTATCTATCTATCTATCTATCTATCTATCTATCTATCTATCTATCTATCTATCTATCTATAGTGCCTTTCACATCTATCTATCTATCTATCTATATCTATCTATCTATCTATCTATCTATCTATCTATCTATCTATCATATAGTGCCTTTCATATCTATCTATCTATCTATCTATCTATCTATCTATCTATCTATCTATCTATTATATAGTGCCTTCACATCTATCTATCTATCTATCTATCTATCTATCTATCTATCTATCTATCTACAAACCTGATTCCAAAAAAGTTGGGACACTAAACAAATTGTGAATAAAAACTGAATGCAATGATGTGGAGATGGCAAATGTCAATATTTTATTTGTAATAGAACGTAGATGACAGATCAAACGTTTAATCAGAGTAAATGTATCATTTTAAAGGAAAAATATGTTGATTCAAAATTTCACGGTGTCAACAAATCCCAAAAAGTTGGGACAAGTAGCAATAAGAGGCTGGAAAAAGTAAATTTGAGCATAACGAAGAGCTGGAAGACCAATAAACGCTAATTAGGTCAATTGGCAACATGATTGGGTATAAAAAGAGCTTCTCAGAGTGGCAGTGTCTCTCAGAAGCCAAGATGGGTAGAGGATCACCAATTCCCACAATGTTGCAGAAAGATAGTGGAGCAATATCAGAAAGGTGTTACCCAGCGAAAAATTGCAAAGACTTTGCATCTATCATCATCAACTGTGCATAACATCATCCAAAGATTCAGAGAATCTGGAACAATCTCTGTGCGTAAGGGTCAAGGCCGTAAAACCATACTGGATGCCCGTGATCTCCGGGCCCTTAAACAACACTGCACCACAAACAGGAATGCTACTGTAAAGGAAATCACAGAATGGACTCAGGAATACTTCCAGAAACCATTGTCAGTGAACACAATCCACCGTGCCATCCGCCGTTGCCAGTTGAAACTCTACAGTGCAAAGAAGAAGCCATTTCTAAGCAAGATCCACAAGCTCAGGCGTTGTCACTGGGCCAGGGATCATTTAAAATGGAGTGTGGCAAAATGGAAGACTCTTCTGTGGTCAGACGAGTCACGATTCGAAGTTCTTTTGGAAATCTGGGACGCCATGTCACCCGGACCAAAGAGGACAAGGACAACCCAAGTTGTTATCAACGCTCAATTCAGAAGCCTGCATCTCTGATGGTATGGGGTTGCATGAGTGCGTGTGGCATGGGCAGCTTGCATGTCTGGAAAGGCACCATCAATGCAGAAAAATATATTCAGGTTCTAGAACAACATATGCTCCCATCCAGACGTCATCTCTTTCAGGGAAGACCCTGCATTTTTCAACAAGATAATGCCAGACCACATTCTGCATCAATCACAACATCATGGCTGCGTAGGAGAAGGATCCGGTACTGAAATGGCCAGTCTGCAGTCCAGATCTTTCACCTATAGAGAACATTTGGCGCATCATAAAGAGGAAGGTGCGACAAAGAAGGCCCAAGACGATTGAACAGTTAGAGGCCTGTATTAGACAAGAATGGGAGAGCATTCCTAATTCTAAACTTGAGAAACTGGTCTCCTCGGTCCCCAGACGACTGTTGAGTGTTGTAAGAAGAAGGGGAGATGCCACACAGTGGGGAAAATGGCCTTGTCCCAACTTTTTTGGGATTTGTTGACACCATGAAATTCTGAATCAACATATTTTTTCCTTAAAATGATACATTTTCTCAGTTTAAACTTTTGTTCCGTGATTTATGTTCTATTCTGAATAAAATATTAGAAGTTGGCACCTCCACATCATTGCATTTAGTTTTTATTCACGATTTGTATAGTGTCCTAACTTTTTTGGAATCCGGTTGTATCTATCTATTTATCTGTCTATCTATTATATAGTGCCTTTGATATCTATCTATCTATCTATCTATCTATCTATCTATCTAATCTATCTATCTATCTATCTATCTATCTATCTATCGCCTTCGTATCTATCTATCTATCTTATCTATCTATCTATCATCTATCTATCTATCTATCTATCTATCTATCTATCATATATATCTATATCTATCTATCTATCTATCTATCTATCTATCATCTATCTATCTATCTATCTATCTATCTATCATATAGTGATCTATCTATCTATCACTGATATCTTACTTTGATGCAGTGTTCAGTTTTGGACAGAGCTCGTTGTCCTCAGCCAATAAACCTCACAGTTTGGATCATATGGCGCTTCCTTACTGGTCCAAGTTCTCTAAATTTGTACCTTATTACTACAATCACTGTGGATATAAAGACAAAGTATAGAAAGTTAAAAGCAACTTGGTATTTATTAAAGAAAAATAATAATAGTAGATGATAGTATTCAAGAAACTGTAGGTAGTAAAATCTGGATATATAAATAGTCTTTAGAAAAAGCTTATGAAAAGAGTCAAAGATGAATGTCCTCGGGTGGCTTTTGATCTAGCCGTTAGTGAAATGCATCCTCCGACGTTAAGATGAAATGTGTCACATGTGTCTTGGTCTCTTCTGCCGACGTTGCCTTTTTGTTATCTGTTTCTTGTTCTGATGTTGCTCTCAGACAAGGCATATTTATTTTAAGGTTTCACGTGGGATTCCGGAACATGTGATGCTACACACATATGATTGGCCTTATGATAAATGACTTTGCTTACAGTCTTTGATCTTTTAAGTATGTCCGAATTGCTTCCTTTTCCAAGCTGTAAACCAGTTTGGCAATTCTTAGTCCTAGGGGCGTCCATCTGTTCACATGTTATAAAGTAGTCAGTTCAGCCTGAGGCATCATCCTGGTCTTTTACTTTATTTGCACAGATGTTTTAGAAATTTGAGGTTCAATTTGGGAAGAGGAGATGCTGTGATTTTAAATACCTCCCTTTAAAAATAAAGTTAACCTTTGTTTATGTGGGCAAAAAAAAATGTAAAACATAAAAATGTAAAATTCACGACATTCCAATCAGTTTCAGTATCCGTGTCAACGTCTGATGGCCCATTCCATTGTTATCACCATCGCATGATTCAGCTAATGGTTCAGTTTCAGTTTGTTCTAAAACTGGCTTTACTGGTTTTTCTTTACACACCATTGTGTGTTTTGCTTAAAGGCACCACCTCATTCATGAACATTGATGAATTACCTAGAATGGCAAAATGCATTTAATTTTTTTATTTTTTTAATGATAGCATGTTATTTATCTAATATGCATAGCAGGAGATTTACTATCCCGAGCGTTATTCAGGCTTCATGTTGTACATTTTTATTCTAGCCCTAGAGATGCTTGGAGTTAATATTGCTATACCTCAGCCAGAGTTACTCCCCTGGCTGGGGTTCAAATTCATGTTTAATATCATCACTGATTCTTTTGTATGTATTAATTTTATTTATATTTATTTATTATTGATTGTGTTCATGTTCCACGCCTCAGCAATGTTCCCTCTATATCACTGGTCAACAAGCATTTTGCTACTGGGAGCCTTTCATCTGTACTTTAACAGGTTTCACTTGCTGACTCCAAATCTGAAAACCGTTTTTGGCCAGCAGCACGTCCCATTTTTTAGTTATGATCTTCCAAGTCTTGGACAATTAGGGTGACTGGACAGTAAAGGCGATGCATTTCAGCGTTTAAGAAATAAATCGAGAAAAGTGAAGCCAAAATTAACGAATTTGTTTTTGTTGGCCCTGAAATACGTGAACTGATGCTTGACGATGAGTTCAAAAAGAAACTGAAGCCAAGTGAATCAGCACCCTCATTCGTGTTGTTTGTCCAGAATTCTCTTGACAAGCACAGAGCAGAGAATTATACTGAGCTTGTGGAGAATATTCTGAAAGCGTATCGGCTTACGCGAGCCCGAATGTCACTAAAGATGCATTTTTTACATTCTCATCTCGACTTTTTTCCACCAAATCTAAGCGATGTCAGCGATTAGTATAGGGAAAGATTTCATCACGATATAAAGGTAATGGAAAATTGATATTGGGGAAAATTCACTCCAGGCATGATTGGGTGACTACCGTTGGTTCTTGCAAAGAGAGATGGATGTGCAGTACAAGCGCAAAAGCAAATTTTGGAGCACGCTGACCTCACTTTTATATTGAGGTAAATTAACATAAATATGCTTTAACGTGTCTCTGGTAACGTCTTCTGGTTTGTTTTCAGAATAAACAGTTTTGGTGGGACAGAGTCCAAACTCCAGATATCGTGTTGATATATTATATTGATATTCAAAAGTGTCAAAAACTCAATGATGTGTATTTCAAAAACCTGACGTGCTAGCTTTATTCCAATTTCATATATGAAATGAGTGTTAAAAACTTAATAAAGAGCTGCTCTGAAGTTCTCAGTAGCAAACAAAAAATATAATTTTGTAGACCAGTGTAATGAATAAATAAAGTAAATTAAAAAATATTTACCGTGACATCTTTATGGCAATAATATTTGGGTACAGTAGAACCCTGATGCCCCAATTAACTGAGGTTCAGCATTACCTTAGGTCAGTGTTTCTCAAATAGTGGGGCGCGCCCCCCCTGGCTCCATCAAGGGGAGCGCGTTTGACCTCGGGAACATGCTTTTTTATTTTTCTTTTAAATTTTTTTTTAATTTAGAATGCACTTTAAATCTTTTCTGTTACATTTAATAAAGCTATTCTTTGTTGTAAATTTGTCCATATTTCTTTCTTTTTTTATTCTGTGTAGTGTTATGCAGAGGTGTACTTATAACAATTTTATAGACAAATGATACTATTTATAGTCGCGCGGGGGGTGCGAGATGTTTTCTTCTTCCTAGGGGGGGCATGACAGAAAATAATTGAGAAGCACTGCCTTAGGTACACCTGTAAGTGTAGTACACTGCGTTATGTTTCTTAATTCATAAAAGCTTTGCCATGGTATAGGCAAAGGTTTCAGGTGTGCCACTGTGATCTGTGAGTTTTATTACCAACACAGTCATTCATTATCCATCCATCCATTATCCGACCCGCTATATCCTAACTACAGGGTCACGGGGGTCTGCTGGAGCCAATCCCAGCCAACACAGGGCACAAGGCAGGAACAAATCCCTGGGCAGGGCGCCAGCCCACCGCAGAAAAATTATTCATTTATTCCAAAGTTGAAGATACGTACACCAGCTGACAGGGTGAAACTGGATAGAAGATGGACAGAAACATGTGAAAGACAATCCAGGCAGACAATTTTGAATGGCTGATGTTTGCGTAATCACTATATGGCCAGAGTGACCAATGGCTACTGTCTGTAGAAGCCGTGAGAACAGGGGAAGGTATTATATGGGCACATTCCAAAAATAGCACAATCAGCTCAGATGGCAGTTGCCCATACCTGGCAAATATGTAAATATGTGAGTGTTTATAATGAACAGGATCCGTCACCAGACCAGGAGCCTAGCAAATCTTGCTCCCCACCTTGCTGGACTGAAGACTGACTGTATGTTCCTTTTGGCTTCTGTCTAGCCTGGATGTGTATGTATGAATGAATTACGCATTGTATTACATTTTAAAGCAAGTAAAATACACAGATCTCTTTTTCTACCATATTTCTATTGTCTGAATATTTTCGCCATGGTTACAAAAGGGATGGGTGAGGCGCATCAAGAAAGGATACGATCCCAGGGAACAAGCACCCCTTGCTGAATTCAACTCATAAATATTGTACTTTTAGCCTTGACTGTACCGAGCGAGGAGTTATGAAGCTGGTGACTGTGGGAAGGTGGGTGTAAGTCACTCACCCCTCCACATCTGCACCCCACGCTAATTTGTCAGTGTGTCGTCAGCGTTGCCTGTGTACACATACTCTACTATTTCATTCACCTTAGGATTTTTCTTTTCATACATTTCAGGGCACTATAATGATCTGCCTATTGAAACTAAGAACCCACGTTCTCTTGGTTGGAGGTGAGCGCTTTGCAGCGTGAGCTGCATGGAGACCTCCGTTCGTAAGCCGTGCAGACTCTTTGTTCGACCACTGCAAGTGGTGCACTTCCCTGGTGATGTCAGCTGATCTCTCTTTCTCTCTGCACAGCGTCACCACTACACTCCACCCATCCACAGTGCAAATCCCACCCTTACCGCCAATTGATTTGCTGTGGACTCGCACCACGAAACATCTCAGTATGAAGATTTGTGCTGTCGTGAAATGTCGGTAGTGAGATGGGAAACTGCATCTTCTGGCTCAGAGGCATTAAATGGTTTGCAGCATGAACTGCACAGAGAGCTCCTTCCATCCGCCGTGCGGAGCCCATCTCTGACCACTGTGTGAAGTGCGCTTTCCTGATGACGTCAACTGATCTCTCTTGTCTGTGTCAGACCCCATCTTCTATGTACAGCATCGCCACTACACTCCACTTGTCTACAGTGCAAATCCCATCCTTATCACCAATTGAATCACTGAGGACTCGTACTATAAAGCATCTCAGTTCAAAGATGTGCGTTGCGATTTAACTGCTGGTGGTGAGCTGCGAGATCACGTCAACTGGCTCACAAGCGAGTGCTTTAAAGGGTGAACTAAATGGAGACCTCCATCCGTTATCTGCGCAGGGCTCGTCTCTGATAGATAGATAGATAGATAGATAGATAGATAGATAGATAGATAGATAGATAGATAGATAGATAGATAGATAGATAGATAGATACTTTATTAAAATTCACATAATCCAGCAGCAGTATACTGATACAAAGAAACAATATTAAATTAAATAGTAATAAAAATGAAAAAAAATTTAAATAAAATTAATGTTCGTCATTTACTCCCCCGGGTGGAATTGAAGAGTCGCATAGTGTGGGGGAGGAACGATCTCCTCAGTCTGTCACTGAAGCTACTCCTCTGCCTGGAGATGATCCTGTTCAGTTGATGCAGTGGATTCTTCATGATTGACAGGAGTTTGCTTAATGCCCGTCTCTCTGCCACAAATGTTAAACTGTCCAACTTTAATCCTACAATGGAGCCTGCCTTCTTAACAAGTTTGTCCAGGCGTGAGGCGTCTTTCATCTTTATGCTACCACCCCAGCACACCACCGCGTAGAAGAGGGCACTCGCCACAACCGTCTGGTAGAACATCTGCAGCATCTTACTGCAGATGTTGAAGGACGCCAACCTTCTCAGAAAGTATAGTCGGCTCTGTCCTTTCTTACATAGAGCATCAGTATTGGCAGTCCAGTCCAATTTGTCATCCAGCTGCACTCCTAGGTATTTAAAGGTCTGTACCCTCTGCACAGTCACCTCTGATGATCACGGGGTCCATGAGGGGCCTGGGCCTCCTAAAATCCACCACCAGCTCCTTGGTCTTGCTGGTGTTCAGGTGTAAGTGGTTTGAGTCACACCATTTAACAAAGTCTTTGATTAACTTTCTGTACTCGTCCTCCTGCCCACTCCTGATGCAGCCCACAATAGCAGTGTCATCAGCGAACATTTGCACATGGCAGGACTCGAGTCATATTGGAAGTCTGATGTATATAGATTGAACAGGACCGGAGAAAGTCCAGTCCCCTGCGACACCCCTGTATTGCTGCACACAATGTCAGACCTGCAGTTCCCAAGACGCACATACTGAGGTCTGTCTGTAAGATAGTCCACAATCCATGCCACAAGGTGTGAGTCTACTCCCATCTCAGTCAGCTTGTCTCTAAGGAGCAGAGGTTGGATGGTGTTGAAGGCGCTAGAGAAGTCCAAAAACATAATTCTTACAGCACCACTGCCTCTGTCCAGGTGGGAGAGGGATCGGTGTAGCATATAGATGATGGCATCCTCCGCTCCCACCTTCTCCTGGTATGCAAACTGCAGAGGGTCGAGGGCGTGGCGGACCTGTGGCCTCAGGTGGTGAAGCAGCAGCCGCTCCATGGTCTTCATCAGATGTGACGTCAGAGCAACAGGCCGGAAGTCATTCAGCTCACTAGGACGTGATACCTTTGGGACAGGAGTGATACAAGATGTTTTCCAAAGCCTTGGGACTCTCCCCTGTTCCAGGCTCTGTGCTTCCCTGATGATGTCAGCTGATCTCTCTTGTCTGTGTCAGACCCCATCTTCTATGTACAGCATCGCCACTACACTCCACTTGTCTACAGTGCAAATCCCATCCTTATCACCAATTGAATCACTGAGGACTCGTACTATGAAGCATCTCAGTTCAAAGATGTGCGCTGCGATTTAACTGCTGGTGGTGAGCTGCGAGAACGTGTCAACTGGCTCACAAGCGAGTGCTTTAAAGTGTGAACTAAATAGAGACCTCCATCCGTTATCTGTGCAGGGCTCGTCTCTGTGCTTCCCTGATGATGTCAGCTGATCTCTCTTGTCTGTGTCAGACCCCATCTTCTCTGTACAGCATCGCCACTTCAGCAGCCCACCTGTTTCGTCAGCTCTCCAAGGTAGCATCAGTCCACATTACCTCAGATAATCAGGGTCCTACTGTATTGTTTATTGACAGTGGCCACAGACACCTGACAGGAAAAATGTGCGTATGAAGTGCGACAATAATAGTCTGTAGTATTTTTAACAAGTTTTTTTTTTTCTTAGGTTGTTTTATGAGCCGGTCACGACTCCCTGTGGTCATACATTCTGTAAAAACTGCATTGAGCGAAGCTTGGACCATAATGTGCGCTGCCCACTTTGTAAACAGAACCTCAGAGAGGTATGATAGTAGTGAAGCTCTTTAATTTTTAGTTTTATATTCCTCTTTAGTTTCCTAGCCTGTGCCATATGTACTGTATATGTTTTCAAATTTTTGAACACCCTTTTATATTATGACAGTTTCAAATCTTATTAATCCAAAACAGGATCTTGAAGGGCTATTGCTTACCTTGGCAGCACTACACCGGGACAAGTTTGATGTCAGTAATTGTAACGTAATTATACATAGGAAGTAAAAATGTGAGGTTTGAATACACAGTAGTGTGGTGTTATGGGTCCAGAGCTCGCTTAGCAAAGGCCGTTTTTTTTAAATAAATAATCACCGCACTCGCGGTGGCTTAGTGAGGGGGCGCGGTGGCCATAGCAAGCCATGGGGCGATCTGCGGTGTGGGCGTTTATCACCTAGTGCACAGGTGAGGAACTGCCCACATCCGTGATTGTTCCCGTGGCTAATGTGCTGCAGCTGCTATGGCCCCTCGCTGTATAAAAGAAGCGCAAGTCGCTTGGAGGGGACGGAAAGATCAGAAATGAGTAAAAAGAAAAGGACGGAGGTTACAGGGAGCGAGGGAGCAAGTCGGTGCAAGAGAGACAGAGACAAGGAGCGAGCGAACGAGCGCTCGTGGGCAGCTGCGAGAAGTCTGGATGTTAGGCCGACACCCAGGAGCTGGAGTTGTAGTCGCTCCCGCTGAGCGATCAGGTAGCGGGAGTGACCAGGGAAAGGCGACTGGCCGCGGAAGGCCGGAAAGGCAGCGGGAGTCGTGAGGCTTGGAGTTGTAGTCCTTGGTGTGGGCATCCTGGAGACTAAGGAGTCCAAGTCTCAGGCCTGGGATGAGTGCCAGACCGAAACCAGGATCGGGAGGTCTCCAGACCTGTGTGTGAGGGTTGAAACGGGCAGCTGCAGAGAGCGTCTCGCCTGCTGCAAAGCCTAGTCGGGAGAAGCAGGTGAGACGCTAGCATAGAAAAGCACCAGACTTGTCATTGGTTTTTAGAAGACTGCTTCCAGCGTCATTTGAACCCCGTTGATTTTAAAGGATTGTTTTTTCTATTGTTTTTACCTCCACGTTTTTTTTTCTGATGGATTATTTATTGAACTTTGAATGAACTGCACAGCACTATTTATTGAACACTTTGTTTGTTTTTTTGACTATTTTAAATAAAAGCACTTTGCACTTTTTTGAACCATCCCCTTGCTCAATTGTTATTGCCTCAACTGTCTAGCTCATCTCGGTTATAACTATCGACGTTGTTGGGTTCATGGGTTCCCGAACAGCGATGGGAGCATGGAGCTGAACCCGCATCGTCACAAGTAGGGGGTCTGAAAAATCAAAAGTACACTTTGTGAGTAGGATTTAGGCGTCGTAGTGGACTCGACACTATCAACTGCCAGACAGTGTTCAGAAGCCATTGAGAAGGCTAACAGACTGTCAGGTTATATAGCGCCTTGATGTTTAGAGTTCAAGTCTAAGAAGGTTCTGCTCAAGCTTTATATATAACTTTATACTGGGAAGGCCTTATAAAGTTATCCCTCCTCGATCGCGGTGATTATGTTCCAGAACCCCCCACGGATGGTGAAAATCCACAAAGTAAAAACCATATGTTTATATGGTTATTTTTATACATTTTAAGCCCTTATAATCTATCCCACACTTTTATAAACATTTCCTGCACAGTTATACAGAATAAACCCTATATATTCACTTAGATATTAGGTAAGATTCGTTGGAATTATTTTATGTAATCACACTGTTTATATACAGTAAAACCTAAATGTTATTTTAAAGATATCGAGCGTCTCCGATATCACATATGTTACAGCCATTACGATAGACAGGCCACCAGCGATAAATACTGTGGAATGTGGCCCGGACACAGACAGGCGAACAACGGTTTATCACCCAACACACACATTTATTATTTATAATATTTACAATTTAGTTAGTGCACAACCCAGTGCCTCCAGCACCGATCCCCCAAAGTCCAGGCCTCACTCTCCAGTGCCTTCCTTCTGGCCGCCTCCACTCCTCTCTCTCTGGACTCCAGTCCGCTTCCACCCGACTCTTGTCTCCGAATGAAGGGAGGCGGCCCCTTTTATAGCAGCCCGGATGGGCTCCAGCTGCTCCCCGACACTCCTCCGCGGACACTCCCCTGTGTGGCGGAAGTGCCGGCTGCGCAACCGGAAGCCCTCCGGGTGTCCCCAGTCTTCTTCCCCCCCAGCACTTCCTGGTGTGGCGGAAGTGCTGAGGTCCAGGGCTCTTCAGGCACCGTGGCGCCCCCTGGTGGTGACCACGGGCCCCTACAGGGTTGAGCTTCCAAGCTCTGCACCCGTGGTCCCCAGTGCAACCAGGGCGGTCGTCACAATATGTACAATGCAAGAAAAATTGTATATGTGCGTACAGTTACACTAAACGTATGTACACGTACTAAGTACGTAGAAAATTAGTTACGGGTACTCACCAACAATGACACGACGACTTGTCCGATAACGATGAGTTTAATTTTAACAAAGGAGAGCGTTACAGTTCTTCTAAAGGAGCCTCTTCAGGCGACTGTGTAGCACCGCCATTGTCATCTGGAGTTTCTTCTTCCACTGAAGACGTACCAGGCGGGTAAGGGACATTGTGACGGGCAGTTGCTGCTGCTGCTTTTTCATTTGTGTAACTTTTTATACACTTCCGTGGCGTCGTCAAGAGCATTTCTAAATTGCAAAGAACTTACTTGCACTATAGTTTTTATACTTCCTCTTGTTATACTTCAAGCAGTAATTTCTTGCGAGAGATAGGCGACAAAGTCTTAAATATGATGACTTTAATAGACCTGCCATTGCTGTGTGCCAGACATTATGGGGCCCTGAAATGGAGGTATCACTGTTTTGGGGTTTCTGTGTAGAAAAAGAATTGTGTGACCTTAAATGAAAGTCTGCAAAGTGAACTTTAATCACGTCCGAATTGTTTGAGTTGTAATTTTAAACTGTAGAGCGGAGGTTCAAATCAAGGAAAAATGTCTCTTTGTCTCAAACATTATGGAGGGCACTGTAGTTGGCAAGATAAGAGCTTATTAAAGATACATTTTGCACAAATGTTAGGAAATATTTGTTCATGCTAAGAATTATACATTTACAGAAAATGTATTACCATTAGGGCGGCACGGTGGCGCTGCTGCCTCGCAGTTAGGAGACCTGGTTTGCTTCCCGGGTCCTCCCTGCGTGGAGTTTGCATGTTCTCCCGTGTCTGCGTGGGTTTCCTCCGGGCGCTCCGGTTTCCTCCCACAATCCAAAGACATGCAGGTTAGGTGGATTGGCGATTCTAAATGTGCGCTTGGTGTGTGGGTGTGTTTGTGTGTGTCCTGCGGTGGGTTGACACCCTGCCCAGGATTGGTTCCTGCCTTGTGCCCTGTGTTGGCTGGGATTGGCTCCAGCAGTCCCCCGTGACCCTGTATTCGGATTCAGCGGGTTAGAAAATGGATGGATGGATGGATGGGTATTACCATTAGACGGCACGGTGGTGCAGTGGTTGCAAACAACACTGAATTGTGAAAGGCTGCAACTCTTTTAACGTCAGACCTACTAATTAGTAAGTAATGGATTCATTAAGGGTGGCACGGTGGCGCAGTGGGTAGCGCTGCTGCCTCGTAGTGAGGAGACCTGGTTTGCTTCCCGGGTCCTCCCTGTGTGGAGTTTGCATGTTCTCCCCGTGTCTGCATGGGTTTCCTCCCACAGACCAAAGACATGCAGGTTGGGTGCATTGGCGATTCTAAATTGCCCCTAGTGTGTGTGGGTGTGTGCGCCCTGCTGTGGGCTGGCGCCCTGCCCGGAGTTTGTTCCTGTGTTGGCTGGGATTGTCTCCAGCAGACCCCCATGACCCTGTTTTAGGATATAGCGGGTTGGGTAATGGATGGATGTATTACCATTAGTGTTTTAACTTACCTTAAGAAGTCTTTTTGAGACATTGTAAACTGCTCTTTAATCTGTATTTTATAGAAGAATTACAATACATATGGTTTTTTTTGGGTTCTCTTAGCTATGTTCTCATGCAGTGGATAAACATACGGTCTGCAGACTCTTGACACACTGTTTTTTTTTTTTTCTACCAAATTACAGTACCTCAAAAACAGGAAATATAACCGCACCCTTTTACTAGAGGAGATCATTTCCAGAAGCTTCCCACTGCCGCTGGAAGAGAGGAGGCAGGTGCATGAAGCAGAAATTGCTGAGCTTTCAAAGTAAGTAGGTCTGCTTATGTAAAACTAGTAAAGCTCATAACATGTATATGAAATAAACAACAAGACCAAGAAACATTTTATATAATGTTTAATATTTTTTAGATATTTTCTTACAAGAAGGGTGCATACCAATTCTCTCCACTAAATCTTTGCCAAAAGGCTGCGATGTTGAAGCCTCATCTGAGTTCACCTCTGTTATAGCACCTCTTTATTTGAAAACAGCAGTGTCAGATTGGGGGGACCATGAATGTAACTGAGAGAAAAAGCTGAATAAAAAAAAAAAATGATAACCTAAATTTACAGACTCAAATAAATAAAATGTATGTTTTTATTCTATAATAGTAACAATAAGAGCAGCTCACTACTCAAAACAGTATTTCTAGGGAGCGCCCGGAATCAAACCGTCAACCTCTGGATTATGAGTCAGCAGTTATTACCACTGCACCACCCAAGCAGTCGAGTCAGTGTCGTACCCTAACCCAATTTCTTTTTCTTCGAATATTTTCCTGAATAAAAGCACACTTGTTTTGTTACAGTATACAGTTGTGCTTGAGGTTTGTAAACCCTTTAGAATTTTCTATATTTCTGCATAAATCTGACCTAAAACATCATCAGATTTTCACTCAAGTCCTAAAAGTAGATAAAGAGAAACCAGTTAAACAAATGAGACAAAAATATTATACTTGGTCATTTATTTATTGAGGAAAATGATCGAATATTACATATTTGTGAGTGGCAAAAGTATGTGAACCTCTAAGATGATCAGTTAGTTTGAAGGTGAAATTCGAGTGTTTTCAATCAATGGGATGCCAATCAGGTGTGAGTGGGCACCCTGTTGTGATTTAAAGAACAGGATCTATCAAAGTCTGCTCTTCACAACATATGTCTGTGGAAGTGTATCATGGCACGAACAAAGGAGATTTCTGAGGACCTCACAAAAAGAGTTGTTGATGCTCATCAGGCTGGAAAAGGTTACAAAACCATCTCTAAAGAGTTTGGACTCCACCAATCCACAGTCAGACAGATTGTGTACAAATGGAGGAAATTCAAGACCATTGTTACCCTCCCCAGGAGTGGTCCACCAACAAAGATCACACCGTGTAATAGTCGGCGAGGTCACAAATGACCCCAGGGTAACTTCTAAGCAACTGAAGGCCTCTCTCACATTGGCTAATGTTCATGTTCATGAGTCCACCATCAGGAGAACACTGAACAACAATGGTGTGCATGGCAGGGCTGCAAGGAGAAAGCCACTGCTCCCCAAAAAAACATTGCTGCTCGTCTGCAGTTTGCTAAAGATCACGTGGACAAACCAGAAGGCTATTGGAAGAATGTTTTGTGGACGGTTGAGACCAAAATAGAACTTTTTGGTTTAAATGAAAAGCGTTATGTTTGGAGAAAGGAAAACACTGCATTCCAGCATAAGAACCTTATCCCATCTGTAAAACATGGTGGTGGTAGTATCGTGGTTTTGACCTGTTTTGCTGCATCTGGGTCAGGATGGCTTGTCTTCATTGATGGAACAATGAATTCTGAATTATATCAGAGAATTCTAAAGGAAAATGTCAGGACATCTGTCCATGAACTGAATCTCAAGAGAAGGTGGGTCATGCAGCAAGACAACGACCCTAAGCACACAAGTCGTTCTACCAAAGAATGGTTAAAGAAGAAGAAAGTTCATGTTTTGGATTGGCCAAGTCAGAGTCCTGACCTTAATCCAGTCGAAATGTTGTGGAAGGACCTGAAGCGAGCAGTTCATGTGAGGAAACCCACCAACATCCCAGAGTTGAAGCTGTTCTGTACGGAGGAATGGGCAAAAATTCCTCCAAGCCGGTGTGCAGGACTGAGCAAAAGTTACCGGAAACGTTTAGTTGTAGCTATTGGGGGGTCACAGCAGATACTGAAAGCAAAGGTTCACATACTTTTGCCACTCACAAATATGTAATATTCGATCATTTTCCTCAATAAATAAATGACCAAGTATAATATTTTTGTCTCATTTGTTTAACTGGTTTCTCTTTATCTACTTTTAGGACTTGAGTGAAAATCTGATGATGTTTTAGGTCATATTTATGCAGAAATATAGAAAATTCTAAAGGGTTCACAAACTTTCAAGCACAACTGTATGTGTACCTTTTGTGAAAGTGTTTATTTGATATTTGCACTTCAGTCTTCACATGTTATACACTTCTTTTCAAAATTTTGTCATTAGTAGTATAACATAAAAGTTTGTTTTAGGTACGTTTTCAACATTTCTTGAATTTCTCATATTTTCTGTCATCCTAGACTTACATAGATCGTTGAAGACATGGAACACACATGAAATGCATCTGTTCCAAATATCAATTTATTACCCTCTACATCTCCAGGCCCCTCACACCCATGTAAACAGACTTTTTGCCCAAGTTGAGCTGCGTCGGTGGGGGTGATGGGATAGCAGGTTGCTTGCGCTGATTGAGACATTTACAAAACAAAAGACGCTAATGGAGAGGTGCAGAGCAATTTAAGGTGTCCTGGGATTACAAGTTTTTTCGCAGGCTCCAGGGATTCTAGTGTTAAAGAAATTACTTTAATGTAGAACACCAAAAGGGAAAAGCATGTGTTTTTTTCATAGCACTTTTTAAATATGTTTTTTATGCACAACCACACATTTCTACTGGGTGTTCATTTTCAGAAAGCTGTAAAACATGTATTGCTTCCTTTAGGATGGTGGTTGACATAGCGCAGCTTGTTAAAAATGATTCCGCAGAATCTGTAGGTTTATAATAACCTCCAAACAAACTGAGAAATGCCAGATGTGAGTAAAGGAATTATCAAGGGGGTCTGTACCTACTTGTAGAGTTTTGTTGAAGAGATAAACATTGTAAATTTATTTAAAGCATTTTTCTAGTTCCATAACCCTGTGTGTAATTCCTATATTGTTTCTATACCTAGATGTACAGATTATATAAATAAGAGCTTATTTAACACATTTTTTTCCCAATTATTGTGTTTGCATGTAGTTTAACAAAGAATATTCCAATCTTTGTGTGCACTATGGCCTACCCTGGAATCCCCTGCCCTCTTCATATATTTGAGCCTCGATACCGCTTAATGATGCGCAGATGTATGGAAACTGGGACAAAACGGTTTGGGATGTGTACGTATCAGCACGGAAAAGGGTGAGTGATTTCCAGTTGTGAGAGAAGTTGGAGTGCTTATACCAGATTTCCAAATTGTTGCATTAGGGTACTATTCCATGTTAGCCATTATGAATGTATTGAGAAGTCAACCAAAATGACACCTTTTATTGGCTAACTAAAAAGATTACATTATGCCAGCATTCGAGGCAACTCAGGCCCCTTCTTCAGGTAAGATCTGCCTGAGTTGCCTCGAAAGCTTGCATGTTGTAAATTGTAACAGTGGATTGAGACTGGGACTTTAAAATGAGTTCATCAAGAGCACAGGAACAAAGTTGGAAACTTGTTAAGGGGAAATTTCACACAGACATAGAGACATGGAATAAACTACCAAATGGTGTGGTAGATAGTAGAACTTTAGGGATTTTTAAAACTCGACTTAAGTGGATAGGACTGGTGAGCTTTGTTGGGCTGAATGGCCTGTTCTCGTCTAGATTGTTCTAATGTTGGTGTTAAAGAACCCCAGTAGCTCAAGGGTATCACAAAGATATCT